>NC_134852.1:69255024-69372818 GCF_049852395.1 Peromyscus maniculatus bairdii | reverse complement strand
TGTGGGTATCAGCCATTATATATACATATATATGGTGCTCTAGCACAGAGAACTGATGACAGGTCTCTGACTTGGTGGGGCCAAGGCAGGAATCACTAGGAAAAAAGATTTCATTAGCCCTGTATAGTGCCTGGACAATTGTCATCAGTCTAAGCCTCTAAGTCAGAGCACGAGGGGAAAGGTGCCCTTACTGAAAAACTCAAGTTAAAATTTGGGCGGGCCAGAAAGACACCTATCCCTTCCTGTGTGGCAGGAGTCACTCTTTGATGTTCCAAGGGCCAGAGATTTACTAAACCTGGTCATGCGTTCAGACCATGGTCCCATGATCCCTCAGACCGTGCAGTGTCATCAGTGGCCCATCTCAAGAGTGCCCTGACATCCTCCCCTTTCTTCCTCCCAAAAAGGTGCCCTTAGGAAGAAGAGAACTCATTCTGCTGCATCCTTTGAAGCAGAGTTCACCAGGCCGAGCTGACCTTTGGGCCTAACCTTCTCACAGCCAAGGCCCTCATCAGCACTGGCAGCCCTGGTAAGCAATCTTGTTTGTGTCCTAAACGCATGTGTAGCTGTGCTCTCCGGAGACCTGGGTCTATGATGACAAACCTATGTCACGAAGAGAGATGATGACATAAAAATCATGCTCAATAGGATTACGCTGAGGCCCAGGCTGCAGGGCAGGGGAGAAACAGGTGCCTGGTCGCCTTGTGGCTTCCTTGAGGCCCAATTCTCAGGCCGTGCTTCCCGAAGCCCTGTTTCCCCTCCTGGGGAATCCAAGCTATCCAGGTGCACATACCTAGGAGAGCCCTCAGGGCTCCATTCCAAAGCACCTGGTGTGACTGTCTAGCCTCGGGCAAGGCTTTAGCGGCCAACACGCTGCTCATGTCCCTGTCTCTTTTGCTGTCTTTCAGTGACCCGGGATGCCGTTTCAGAGCCCGCAGCATCCTGGCACATTTCAGGTAACTGGAAATATCAAACCAAGGGCTGGGATCTCTAAACATCGTGTGCCCTCGCCTTCTGAAGCCTCTGAAACACCAAGAACCTTTCCACCTTGGAAGCAAGGCCTCCAGGCTCTGGCCTGATGGCGGCAAACGTCTAGCCCTCCAACCTGTGGGTGCCGAATGGCAATTCCAAATGTATACACTGTCCTGCACTATTCCAAGGGAATAGGACAGGAGCCACTGATCAGGGACTTCAGTGCAACACCCATAGGTGGAGTCAGGAGGACCAGGGCGTCTCTGGGTCAAGGCACGGGGATAGTGCAAGTTAACCTTCACTTGAACCCCACCCCCGGCCTAGTTTTTTCTTTGGACCTCCCAAACAGTTTGGGGTGGGCAGAGAAAGACCTTCAAGGTCACATTGTGACCCAAGGCATGAGACCCACGTCCTTCATAAAGGGGCTTTCAGGAAGGGCCATCTGGCACACCCTAGAGCACCCGCTGAACCCCGCCTACATCTTGGGCATATGGGACTTAGGGACATCTGGAACATTCTACTGCTGGACTGGACCCACAAGGCATTCCCTCCCCATGTGACTTAGAGAGGCAACTTGATTGACCTCCCATGCATCAGTCTCCAGCTGCCAAGGCGAGAGTGTGTTTCAGGGAATGCAATCTCTTCCTGGCCACGAGGCCAAGAGCCCTGATTGTTTTCAGAGCCTCCCAACCGTAGGCGTTCCCAACGAATTTCAGCTCCATGCATATCCCACAAAGCTCTGAAAACACACTTCTGTGAGCACTGTGATGTGGATTTTCCCCAGGGGTGTAGACCAGGCATGTGACACAGGCTGGAGACCAGCAAATGACGCCCCGGGTAGAATTGATTGTTTTATGAATTGATTTGTCTGTGGGTATCAGCCATTATATATACATATATATGGTGCTCTAGCACAGAGAACTGATGACAGGTCTCTGACTTGGTGGGGCCAAGGCAGGAATCACTAGGAAAAAAGATTTCATTAGCCCTGTATAGTGCCTGGACAATTGTCATCAGTCTAAGTCTCTAAGTCAGAGCACGAGAGGAAAGGTGCCCTTACTGAAAAACTCAAGTTAAAATTTGGGCGGGCCGGAAAGACACCTATCCCTTCCTGTGTGGCCGGAGTCACTCTTTGATGTTCCAAGGGCCAGAGATTTACTAAACCTGGTCATGCGTTCAGACCATGGTCCCATGATCCGTCAGACCGTGCAGTGTCTTCAGTGGCCCATCTCAAGAGTGCCCTGACATCCTCCCCCTTTCTTCCTCCCAAAAAGGTGCCCAGAGGAAGAAGAGAACTCATTCTGCTGCATCCCTTGAAGCAGAGTTCACCAGGCCGAGCTGACCTTTGGGCCTAACCTTCTCACAGCCAAGGCCCTCATCAGCACTGGCAGCCCTGGTAAGCAATCTTGTTTGTGTCCTAAACGCATGTGTAGCTGTGCTCTCCGGAGACCTGGGTCTATGATGACAAACCTATGTCACGAAGAGAGATGATGACATAAAAATCATGCTCAATAGGATTACGCTGAGGCCCAGGCTGCAGGGCAGGGGAGAAACAGGTGCCTGGTCGCCTTGTGGCTTCCTTGAGGCCCAATTAGCAGGCCCTGCTTCCCTAAGCCCTGTTTCCCCTCCTGGGCAATCCAAGCTATCCAGGTGCACATACCTAGGAGAGCCCTCAGGGCTCCATTCCAAAGCACCTGGTGTGACTGTCTAGCCTCGGGCAAGGCTTTAGCGGCCAACACGCTGCTCATGTCCCTGTCTCTTCTGCTGTCTTTCAGTGACCCGGGATGCCGTTTCAGAGCCCGCAGCATCCTGGCACATTTCAGGTAACTGGAAATATCAAACCAAGGGCTGGGATCTCTAAACATCGTGTGCCCTTCGCCTTCTGAGGCCTCTGAAACAACAAGAACCTTTCCACCTTGGAAGCAAGGCCTCCAGGCTCTGGCCTGATGGCGGCAAACGTCTAGCCCTCCAACCTGTGGGTGCCGAATGGCAATTCCAAATGTATACACTGTCCTGCACAATTCCAAGGGAATTGGACAGGAGCCACTGATCAGGGACTTCAGTGCAACACCCATAGGTGGAGTCAGGAGGACCAGGGCGTCTCTGGGTCAAGGCACGGGGATAGTGCAAGTTAACCTTCACTTGAACCCCACCCCCGGCCTAGTTTTTTCTTTGGACCTCCCAAACAGTTTGGGATGGGCAGAGAAAGACCTTCAAGGTCACATTGTGACACAAGGCATGAGACCCACGTCCTTCACGAAGGGGCTTTCAGGAAGGGCCATCTGGCACACCCTAGAGCACCCGCTGAACCCCGCCTACATCTTGGGCATATGGGACTTAGGGACATCTGGAACATTCTACTGCTGGACTGGACCCACAAGGCGTTCCCTCCCATGTGACTTAGAGAGGCAACTTGATTGACCTCCCATGCATCAGTCTCCAGCTGCCAAGGCGAGAGTGTGTTTCAGGGAATGCAATCTCTTCCTGGCCACGAGGCCAAGAGCCCTGATTGTTTTCAGAGCCTCCCAACCGTAGGCGTTCCCAACGAATTTCAGCTCCATGCATATCCCACAAAGCTCTGAAAACACACTTCTGTGAGCACTGTGATGTGGATTTTCCCCAGGGGTGTAGACCAGGCATGTGACACAGGCTGGAGACCAGCAAATGACGCCCCGGGTAGAATTGATTGTTTTATGAATTGATTTGTCTGTGGGTATCAGCCATTATATATACATATATATGGTGCTCTAGCACAGAGAACTGATGACAGGTCTCTGACTTGGTGGGGCCAAGGCAGGAATCACTAGGAAAAAAGATTTCATTAGCCCTGTATAGTGCCTGGACAATTGTCATCAGTCTAAGCCTCTAAGTCAGAGCACGAGGGGAAAGGTGCCCTTACTGAAAAACTCAAGTTAAAATTTGGGCGGGCCAGAAAGACACCTATCCCTTCCTGTGTGGCAGGAGTCACTCTTTGATGTTCCAAGGGCCAGAGATTTACTAAACCTGGTCATGCGTTCAGACCATGGTCCCATGATCCCTCAGACCGTGCAGTGTCATCAGTGGCCCATCTCAAGAGTGCCCTGACATCCTCCCCTTTCTTCCTCCCAAAAAGGTGCCCTTTGGAAGAAGAGAACTCATTCTGCTGCATCCCTTGAAGCAGAGTTCACCAGGCAGAGCTGACCTTTGGGCCTAAGCTTCTCACAGCCAAGGCCCTCATCAGCACTGGCAGCCCTGGTAAGCAATCTTGTTTGTGTCCTAAACGCATGTGTAGCTGTGCTCTCCGGAGACCTGGGTCTATGATGACAAACCTATGTCACGAAGAGAGATGATGACATAAAAATCATGCTCAATAGGATTACGCTGAGGCCCAGGCTGCAGGGCAGGGGAGAAACAGGTGCCTGGTCGCCTTGTGGCTTCCTTGAGGCCCAATTCGCAGGCCCTGCTTCCCGAAGCCCTGTTTCCCCTCCTGGGGAATCCAAGCTGTCCAGGTGCACATACCTAGGAGAGCCCTCAGGGCTCCATTCCAAAGCACCTGGTGTGACTGTCTAGCCTCGGGCAAGGCTTTAGCGGCCAACACGCTGCTCATGTCCCTGTCTCTTCTGCTGTCTTTCAGTTACCCGGGATGCCGTTTCAGAGCCCGCAGCATCCTGGCACATTTCAGGTAACTGGAAATATCAAACCAAGGGCTGGGATCTCTAAACATCATGTGCCCTTCGCCTTCTGAGGCCTCTGAAACAACAAGAACCTTTCCACCTTGGAAGCAAGGCCTCCAGGCTCTGGCCTGATGGCGGCAAACGTCTAGCCCTCCAAACTGTGGGTGCCGAATGGCAATTCCAAATGTATACACTGTCCTGCACAATTCCAAGGGAATTGGACAGGAGCCACTGATCAGGGACTTCAGTGCAACACCCATAGGTGGAGTCAGGAGGACCAGGGCGTCTCTGGGTCAAGGCACGGGGATAGTGCAAGTTAACCTTCACTTGAACCCCACCCCCGGCCTAGTTTTTTCTTTGGACCTCCCAAACAGTTTGGGATGGGCAGAGAAAGACCTTCAAGGTCACATTGTGACACAAGGCATGAGACCCACGTCCTTCACGAAGGGGCTTTCAGGAAGGGCCATCTGGCACACCCTAGAGCACCCGCTGAACCCCGCCTACATCTTGGGCATATGGGACTTAGGGACATCTGGAACATTCTACTGCTGGACTGGACCCACAAGGCGTTCCCTCCCCATGTGACTTAGAGAGGCAACTTGATTGACCTCCCATGCATCAGTCTCCAGCTGACAAGGCGAGAGTGTGTTTCAGGGAATGCAATCTCTTCCTGGCCACGAGGCCAAGAGCCCTGATTGTTTTCAGAGCCTCCCAACCGTAGGCGTTCCCAACGAATTTCAGTTCCATGCATATCCCACAAAGCTCTGAAAACACACTTCTGTGAGCACTGTGATGTGGATTTTCCCCAGGGGTGTAGACCAGGCATGTGACACAGGCTGGAGACCAGCAAATGACGCCCCGGGTAGAATTGATTGTTTTATGAATTGATTTGTCTGTGGGTATCAGCCATTATATATACATATATATGGTGCTCTAGCACAGAGAACTGATGACAGGTCTCTGACTTGGTGGGGCCAAGGCAGGAATCACTAGGAAAAAAGATTTCATTAGCCCTGTATAGTGCCTGGACAATTGTCATCAGTCTAAGCCTCTAAGTCAGAGCACGAGGGGAAAGGTGCCCTTACTGAAAAACTCAAGTTAAAATTTGGGCGGGCCAGAAAGACACCTATCCCTTCCTGTGTGGCAGGAGTCACTCTTTGATGTTCCAAGGGCCAGAGATTTACTAAACCTGGTCATGCGTTCAGACCATGGTCCCATGATCCCTCAGACCGTGCAGTGTCATCAGTGGCTCATCTCAAGAGTGCCCTGACATCCTCCCCTTTCTTCCTCCCAAAAAGGTGCCCTTAGGAAGAAGAGAACTCATTCTGCTGCATCCTTTGAAGCAGAGTTCACCAGGCCGAGCTGACCTTTGGGCCTAAGCTTCTCACAGCCAAGGCCCTCATCAGCACTGGCAGCCCTGGTAAGCAATCTTGTTTGTGTCCTAAACGCATGTGTAGCTGTGCTCTCCGGAGACCTGGGTCTATGATGACAAACCTATGTCACGAAGAGAGATGATGACATAAAAATCATGCTCAATAGGATTACGCTGAGGCCCAGGCTGCAGGGCAGGGGAGAAACAGGTGCCTGGTCGCCTTGTGGCTTCCTTGAGGCCCAATTCGCAGGCCCTGCTTCCCGAAGCCCTGTTTCCCCTCCTGGGGAATCCAAGCTGTCCAGGTGCACATACCTAGGAGAGCCCTCAGGGCTCCATTCCAAAGCACCTGGTGTGACTGTCTATCCTCGGGCAAGGCTTTAGCGGCCAACACGCTGCTCATGTCCCTGTCTCTTCTGCTGTCTTTCAGTGACCCGGGATGCCGTTTCAGAGCCCGCAGCATCCTGGCACATTTCAGGTAACTGGAAATATCAAACCAAGGGCTGGGATCTCTAAACATCGTGTGCCCTTCGCCTTCTGAGGCCTCTGAAACAACAAGAACCTTTCCACCTTGGAAACAAGGCCTCCAGGCTCTGGCCTGATGGCAGCAAACGTCTAGCCCTCCAACCTGTGGGTGCCGAATGGCAATTCCAAATGTATACACTGTCCTGCACAATTCCAAGGGAATTGGACAGGAGCCACTGATCAGGGACTTCAGTGCAACACCCATAGGTGGAGTCAGGAGGACCAGGGCGTCTCTGGGTCAAGGCACGGGGATAGTGCAAGTTAACCTTCACTTGATCCCCACCCCCGGCCTAGTTTTTTCTTTGGACCTCCCAAACAGTTTGGGGTGGGCAGAGAATGACCTTCAAGGTCACATTGTGACACAAGGCATGAGACCCACGTCCTTCACGAAGGGGCTTTCAGGAAGGGCCATCTGGCACACCCTAGAGCACCCGCTGAACCCCGCCTACATCTTGGGCATATGGGACTTAGGGACATCTGGAACATTCTACTGCTGGACTGGACCCACAAGGCATTCCCTCCCCATGTGACTTAGAGAGGCAACTTGATTGACCTCCCATGCATCAGTCTCCAGCTGCCAAGGCGAGAGTGTGTTTCAGGGAATGCAATCTCTTCCTGGCCACGAGGCCAAGAGCCCTGATTGTTTTCAGAGCCTCCCAACCGTAGGCGTTCCCAACGAATTTCAGCTCCATGCATATCCCACAAAGCTCTGAAAACACACTTCTGTGAGCACTGTGATGTGGATTTTCCCCAGGGGTGTAGACCAGGCATGTGACACAGGCTGGAGACCAGCAAATGACGCCCCGGGTAGAATTGATTGTTTTATGAATTGATTTGTCTGTGGGTATCAGCCATTATATATACATATATATGGTCCTCTAACACAGAGAACTGATGACAGGTCTCTGACTTGGTGGGGCCAAGGCAGGAATCACTAGGAAAAAAGATTTCATTAGCCCTGTATAGTGCCTGGACAATTGTCATCAGTCTAAGCCTCTAAGTCAGAGCACGAGGGGAAAGGTGCCCTTACTGAAAAACTCAAGTTAAAATTTGGGCGGGCCAGAAAGACACCTATCCCTTCCTGTGTGGCAGGAGTCACTCTTTGATGTTCCAAGGGCCAGAGATTTACTAAACCTGGTCATGCGTTCAGACCATGGTCCCATGATCCCTCAGACCGTGCAGTGTCATCAGTGGCCCATCTCAAGAGTGCCCTGACATCCTCCCCTTTCTTCCTCCCAAAAAGGTGCCCTTTGGAAGAAGAGAACTCATTCTGCTGCATCCCTTGAAGCAGAGTTCACCAGGCAGAGCTGACCTTTGGGCCTAACCTTCTCACAGCCAAGGCCCTCATCAGCACTGGCAGCCCTAGTAAGCAATCTTGTTTGTGTCCTAAACGCATGTGTAGCTGTGCTCTCCGGAGACCTGGGTCTATGATGACAAACCTATGTCACGAAGAGAGATGATGACATAAAAATCATGCTCAATAGGATTACGCTGAGGCCCAGGCTGCAGGGCAGGGGAGAAACAGGTGCCTGGTCGCCTTGTGGCTTCCTTGAGGCCCAATTCGCAGGCCCTGCTTCCCGAAGCCCTGTTTCCCCTCCTGGGGAATCCAAGCTGTCCAGGTGCACATACCTAGGAGAGCCCTCAGGGCTCCATTCCAAAGCACCTGGTGTGACTGTCTAGCCTCGGGCAAGGCTTTAGCGGCCAACACGCTGCTCATGTCCCTGTCTCTTCTGCTGTCTTTCAGTTACCCGGGATGCCGTTTCAGAGCCCGCAGCATCCTGGCACATTTCAGGTAACTGGAAATATCAAACCAAGGGCTGGGATCTCTAAACATCGTGTGCCCTTCGCCTTCTGAGGCCTCTGAAACAACAAGAACCTTTCCACCTTGGAAGCAAGGCCTCCAGGCTCTGGCCTGATGGCGGCAAACGTCTAGCCCTCCAACCTGTGGGTGCCGAATGGCAATTCCAAATGTATACACTGTCCTGCACAATTCCAAGGGAATTGGACAGGAGCCACTGATCAGGGACTTCAGTGCAACACCCATAGGTGGAGTCAGGAGGACCAGGGCGTCTCTGGGTCAAGGCACGGGGATAGTGCAAGTTAACCTTCACTTGAACCCCACCCCCGGCCTAGTTTTTTCTTTGGACCTCCCAAACAGTTTGGGGTGGGCAGAGAAAGACCTTCAAGGTCACATTGTGACACAAGGAATGAGACCCACGTCCTTCACGAAGGGGCTTTCAGGAAGGGCCATCTGGCACACCCTAGAGCACCCGCTGAACCCCGCCTACATCTTGGGCATATGGGACTTAGGGACATCTGGAACATTCTACTGCTGGACTGGACCCACAAGGCGTTCCCTCCCCATGTGACTTAGAGAGGCAACTTGATTGACCTCCCATGCATCAGTCTCCAGCTGACAAGGCGAGAGTGTGTTTCAGGGAATGCAATCTCTTCCTGGCCACGAGGTCAAGAGCCCTGATTGTTTTCAGAGCCTCCCAACCGTAGGCGTTCCCAACGAATTTCAGCTCCATGCATATCCCACAAAGCTCTGAAAACACACTTCTGTGAGCACTGT
The DNA here is from genome assembly GCF_049852395.1 of Peromyscus maniculatus bairdii. NCBI lineage: Eukaryota > Metazoa > Chordata > Mammalia > Rodentia > Cricetidae > Peromyscus > Peromyscus maniculatus. The sequence goes on along the minus strand of NC_134852.1, from coordinate 69,363,727 downwards.
GATGTGGATTTTCCCCAGGGGTGTAGACCAGGCATGTGACACAGGCTGGAGACCAGCAAATGACGCCCCGGGTAGAATTGATTGTTTTATGAATTGATTTGTCTGTGGGTATCAGCCATTATATATACATATATATGGTGCTCTAGCACAGAGAACTGATGACAGGTCTCTGACTTGGTGGGGCCAAGGCAGGAATCACTAGGAAAAAAGATTTCATTAGCCCTGTATAGTGCCTGGACAATTGTCATCAGTCTAAGCCTCTAAGTCAGAGCACGAGGGGAAAGGTGCCCTTACTGAAAAACTCAAGTTAAAATTTGGGCGGGCCAGAAAGACACCTATCCCTTCCTGTGTGGCAGGAGTCACTCTTTGATGTTCCAAGGGCCAGAGATTTACTAAACCTGGTCATGCGTTCAGACCATGGTCCCATGATCCCTCAGACCGTGCAGTGTCATCAGTGGCCCATCTCAAGAGTGCCCTGACATCGACCCCTTTCTTCCTCCCAAAAAGGTGCCCTTTGGAAGAAGAGAACTCATTCTGCTGCATCCCTTGAAGCAGAGTTCACCAGGCAGAGCTGACCTTTGGGCCTAACCTTCTCACAGCCAAGGCCCTCATCAGCACTGGCAGCCCTGGTAAGCAATCTTGTTTGTGTCCTAAACGCATCTGTAGCTGTGCTCTCCGGAGACCTGGGTCTATGATGACAAACCTATGTCACGAAGAGAGATGATGACATAAAAATCATGCTCAATAGGATTACGCTGAGGCCCAGGCTGCAGGGCAGGGGAGAAACAGGTGCCTGGTCGCCTTGTGGCTTCCTTGAGGCCCAATTCTCAGGCCCTGCTTCCCGAAGCCCTGTTTCCCCTCCTGGGGAATCCAAGCTGTCCAGGTGCACATACCTAGGAGAGCCCTCAGGGCTCCATTCCAAAGCACCTGGTGTGACTGTCTAGCCTCGGGCAAGGCTTTAGCGGCCAACACGCTGCTCATGTCCCTGTCTCTTCTGCTGTCTTTCAGTTACCCGGGATGCCGTTTCAGAGCCCGCAGCATCCTGGCACATTTCAGGTAACTGGAAATATCAAACCAAGGGCTGGGATCTCTAAACATCATGTGCCCTTTGCCTTCTGAGGCCTCTGAAACAACAAGAACCTTTCCACCTTGGAAGCAAGGCCTCCAGGCTCTGGCCTGATGGCGGCAAACGTCTAGCCCTCCAACCTGTGGGTGCCGAATGGCAATTCCAAATGTATACACTGTCCTGCACAATTCCAAGGGAATTGGACAGGAGCCACTGATCAGGGACTTCAGTGCAACACCCATAGGTGGAGTCAGGAGGACCAGGGCGTCTCTGGGTCAAGGCACGGGGATAGTGCAAGTTAACCTTCACTTGAACCCCACCCCCGGCCTAGTTTTTTCTTTGGACCTCCCAAACAGTTTGGGATGGGCAGAGAAAGACCTTCAAGGTCACATTGTGACACAAGGCATGAGACCCACGTCCTTCACGAAGGGGCTTTCAGGAAGGGCCATCTGGCACACCCTAGAGCACCCGCTGAACCCCGCCTACATCTTGGGCATATGGGACTTAGGGACATCTGGAACATTCTACTGCTGGACTGGACCCACAAGGCGTTCCCTCCCCATGTGACTTAGAGAGGCAACTTGATTGACCTCCCATGCATCAGTCTCCAGCTGACAAGGCGAGAGTGTGTTTCAGGGAATGCAATCTCTTCCTGGCCACGAGGCCAAGAGCCCTGATTGTTTTCAGAGCCTCCCAACCGTAGGCGTTCCCAACGAATTTCAGTTCCATGCATATCCCACAAAGCTCTGAAAACACACTTCTGTGAGCACTGTGATGTGGATTTTCCCCAGGGGTGTAGACCAGGCATGTGACACAGGCTGGAGACCAGCAAATGACGCCCCGGGTAGAATTGATTGTTTTATGAATTGATTTGTCTGTGGGTATCAGCCATTATATATACATATATATGGTGCTCTAGCACAGAGAACTGATGACAGGTCTCTGACTTGGTGGGGCCAAGGCAGGAATCACTAGGAAAAAAGATTTCATTAGCCCTGTATAGTGCCTGGACAATTGTCATCAGTCTAAGCCTCTAAGTCAGAGCACGAGGGGAAAGGTGCCCTTACTGAAAAACTCAAGTTAAAATTTGGGCGGGCCAGAAAGACACCTATCCCTTCCTGTGTGGCAGGAGTCACTCTTTGATGTTCCAAGGGCCAGAGATTTACTAAACCTGGTCATGCGTTCAGACCATGGTCCCATGATCCCTCAGACCGTGCAGTGTCATCAGTGGCCCATCTCAAGAGTGCCCTGACATCCTCCCCTTTCTTCCTCCCAAAAAGGTGCCCTTAGGAAGAAGAGAACTCATTCTGCTGCATCCTTTGAAGCAGAGTTCACCAGGCCGAGCTGACCTTTGGGCCTAAGCTTCTCACAGCCAAGGCCCTCATCAGCACTGGCAGCCCTGGTAAGCAATCTTGTTTGTGTCCTAAACGCATGTGTAGCTGTGCTCTCCGGAGACCTGGGTCTATGATGACAAACCTATGTCACGAAGAGAGATGATGACATAAAAATCATGCTCAATAGGATTACGCTGAGGCCCAGGCTGCAGGGCAGGGGAGAAACAGGTGCCTGGTCGCCTTGTGGCTTCCTTGAGGCCCAATTCGCAGGCCCTGCTTCCCGAAGCCCTGTTTCCCCTCCTGGGGAATCCAAGCTGTCCAGGTGCACATACCTAGGAGAGCCCTCAGGGCTCCATTCCAAAGCACCTGGTGTGACTGTCTAGCCTCGGGCAAGGCTTTAGCGGCCAACACGCTGCTCATGTCCCTGTCTCTTCTGCTGTCTTTCAGTGACCCGGGATGCCGTTTCAGAGCCCGCAGCATCCTGGCACATTTCAGGTAACTGGAAATATCAAACCAAGGCCTGGGATCTCTAAACATCGTGTGCCCTTCGCCTTCTGAGGCCTCTGAAACAACAAGAACCTTTCCACCTTGGAAGCAAGGCCTCCAGGCTCTGGCCTGATGGCGGCAAACGTCTAGCCCTCCAACCTGTGGGTGCCGAATGGCAATTCCAAATGTATACACTGTCCTGCACAATTCCAAGGGAATTGGACAGGAGCCACTGATCAGGGACTTCAGTGCAACACCCATAGGTGGAGTCAGGAGGACCAGGGCGTCTCTGGGTCAAGGCACGGGGATAGTGCAAGTTAACCTTCACTTGAACCCCACCCCAGGCCTAGTTTTTTCTTTGGACCTCCCAAACAGTTTGGGGTGGGCAGAGAAAGACCTTCAAGGTCACATTGTGACACAAGGCATGAGACCCACGTCCTTCACGAAGGGGCTTTCAGGAAGGGCCATCTGGCACACCCTAGAGCACCGCTGAACCCCGCCTACATCTTGGGCATATGGGACTTAGGGACATCTGGAACATTCTACTGCTGGACTGGACCCACAAGGCATTCCCTCCCCATGTGACTTAGAGAGGCAACTTGATTGACCTCCCATGCATCAGTCTCCAGCTGCCAAGGCGAGAGTGTGTTTCAGGGAATGCAATCTCTTCCTGGCCACGAGGCCAAGAGCCCTGATTGTTTTCAGAGCCTCCCAACCGTAGGCGTTCCTAACGAATTTCAGCTCCATGCATATCCCACAAAGCTCTGAAAACACACTTCTGTGAGCACTGTGATGTGGATTTTCCCCAGGGGTGTAGACCAGGCATGTGACACAGGCTGGAGACCAGCAAATGACGCCCCGGGTAGAATTGATTGTTTTATGAATTGATTTGTCTGTGGGTATCAGCCATTATATATACATATATATGGTGCTCTAGCACAGAGAACTGATGACAGGTCTCTGACTTGGTGGGGCCAAGGCAGGAATCACTAGGAAAAAAGATTTCATTAGCCCTGTATAGTGCCTGGACAATTGTCATCAGTCTAAGCCTCTAAGTCAGAGCACGAGGGGAAAGGTGCCCTTACTGAAAAACTCAAGTTAAAATTTGGGCGGGCCAGAAAGACACCTATCCCTTCCTGTGTGGCAGGAGTCACTCTTTGATGTTCCAAGGGCCAGAGATTTACTAAACCTGGTCATGCGTTCAGACCATGGTCCCATGATCCCTCAGACCGTGCAGTGTCATCAGTGGCCCATCTCAAGAGTGCCCTGACATCCTCCCCTTTCTTCCTCCCAAAAAGGTGCCCTGAGGAAGAAGAGAACTCATTCTGCTGCATCCCTTGAAGCAGAGTTCACCAGGCCGAGTTGACCTTTGGGCCTAACCTTCTCACAGCCAAGGTCCTCATCAGCACTGGCAGCCCTGGTAAGCAATCTTGTTTGTGGAATAAACGCATGTGTAGCTGTGCTCTCCGGAGACCTGGGTCTATGATGACAAACCTATGTCACGAAGAGAGATGATGACATAAAAATCATGCTCAATAGGATTACGCTGACGCCCAGGCTGCAGGGCAGGGGAGAAACAGGTGCCTGGTCGCCTTGTGGCTTCCTTGAGGCCCAATTCGCAGGCCCTGCTTCCCGAAGCCCTGTTTCCCCTCCTGGGGAATCCAAGCTGTCCAGGTGCACATACCTAGGAGAGCCCTCAGGGCTCCATTCCAAAGCACCTGGTGTGACTGTCTAGCCTCGGGCAAGGCTTTAGCGGCCAACACGCTGCTCATGTCCCTGTCTCTTCTGCTGTCTTTCAGTGACCCGGGATGCCGTTTCAGAGCCCGCAGCATCCTGGCACATTTCAGGTAACTGGAAATATCAAACCAAGGGCTGGGATCTCTAAACATCGTGTGCCCTCGCCTTCTGAGGCCTCTGAAACACCAAGAACCTTTCCACCTTGGAAGCAAGGCCTCCAGGCTCTGGCCTGATGGCGGAAAACTTCTAGCCCTCCAACCTGTGGGTGCCGAATGGCAATTCCAAATGTATAAGCTGTCCTGGACAATTCCAAGGGAATTGGACAGGAGCCACTGATCAGGGACTTCAGTGCAACACCCATAGGTGGAGTCAGGAGGACCAGGGCTTCTCTGGGTCAAGGCACGGGGATAGTGCAAGTTAACCTTCACTTGAACCCCACCCCTGGCCTAGTTTTTTCTTTGGACCTCCCAAACAGTTTGGGGTGGGCAGAGAAAGACCTTCAAGGTCACATTGTGACACAAGGCATGAGACCCACGTCCTTCACGAAGGGGCTTTCAGGAAGGGCCATCTGGCACACCCTAGAGCACCCACTGATCCCCGCATACATCTTGGGCATATGGGACTTAGGGACATCCGGAACATTCTACTGCTGGACTGGACCCACAAAGCGTTCCCTCCCCATGTGACTTAGAGAGGCAACTTGATTGACCTCCCACGCATCAGTCTCCAGCTGCCAAGGCGAGAGTGTGTTTCAGGGAATGCAATCTCTTCCTGGCCACGAGGCCAAGAGCCCTGATTGTTTTCAGAGCCTCCCAAAAGTAGGCGTTCCCAACGAATTTCAGCTCCATGCATATCCCACAAAGCTCTGAAAACACACTTCTGTGAGCACTGTGATGTGGATTTTCCCCAGGGGTGTAGACCAGGCATGTGACACAGGCTGGAGACCAGCAAATGACGCCCCGGGTAGAATTGATTGTTTTATGAATTGATTTGTCTGTGGGTATCAACCACTATATATACATATATATGGTGCTCTAGCACAGAGAACTGATGACAGGTCTCTGACTTGGTGGGGCCAAGGCAGGAATCACTAGGAAAAAAGATTTCATTAGCCCTGTAAAGTGCCTGGACAATTGTCATCAGTCTAAGTCTCTAAGTCAGAGCACGAGGGGAAAGGTGCCCTTACTGAAAAACTCAAGTTAAAATTTGGGCGGGCCAGAAAGACACCTATCCCTTCCTGTGTGGCAGGAGTCACTCTTTGATGTTCCAAGGGCCAGAGATTTACTAAACCTGGTCATGCGTTCAGACCATGGTCCCATGATCCCTCAGACCGTGCAGTGTCATCAGTGGCCCATCTCAAGAGTGCCCTGACATCCTCCCCTTTCTTCCTCCCAAAAAGGTGCCCTTAGGAAGAAGAGAACTCATTCTGCTGCATCCCTTGAAGCAGAGTTCACCAGGCCGAGCTGACCTTTGGGCCTAACCTTCTCACAGCCAAGGCCCTCATCAGCACTGGCAGCCCTGGTAAGCAATCTTGTTTGTGTCCTAAACGCATGTGTAGCTGTGCTCTCCGGAGACCTGGGTCTATGATGACAAACCTATGTCACGAAGAGAGATGATGACATAAAAATCATGCTCAATAGGATTACGCTGAGGCCCAGGCTGCAGGGCAGGGGAGAAACAGGTGCCTGGTCGCCTTGTGGCTTCCTTGAGGCCCAATTCGCAGGCCCTGCTTCCCGAAGCCCTGTTTCCCCTCCTGGGGAATCCAAGCTATCCAGGTGCACATACCTAGGAGAGCCCTCAGGGCTCCATTCCAAAGCACCTGGTGTGACTGTCTAGCCTCGGGCAAGGCTTTGGGGCCAACACGCTGCTCATGTCCCTGTCTCTTCTGCTTTCTTTCAGTGACCCGGGATGCCGTTTCAGAGCTCGCAGCATCCCGGCACATTTCAGGTAACTGGAAATATCAAACCAAGGGCTGGGATCTCTAAACATCGTGTGCCCTCGCCTTCTGAGGCCTCTGAAACACCAAGAACCTTTCCACCTTGGAAGCAAGGCCTCCAGGCTCTGGCCTGATGGCGGCAAACTTCTAGCCCTCCAACCTGTGGGTGCCGAATGGCAATTCCAAATGTATAAGCTGTCTTGGACAATTCCAAGGGAATTGGACAGGAGCCACTGATCAGGGACTTCAGTGCAACACCCATAGGTGGAGTCAGGAGGACCAGGGCGTCTCTGGGTCAAGGCACGGGGATAGTGCAAGTTAACCTTCACTTGAACCCCACCCCCGGCCTAGTTTTTTCTTTGGACCTCCCAAACAGTTTGGGGTGGGCAGAGAAAGACCTTCAAGGTCACATTGTGACACAAGGCATGAGACCCACGTCCTTCACGAAGGGGCTTTCAGGAAGGGCCATCTGGCACACCCTAGAGCACCCGCTGAACCCCGCCTACATCTTGGGCATATGGGACTTAGGGACATCCGGAACATTCTACTGCTGGACTGGACCCACAAAGCGTTCCCTCCCCATGTGACTTAGAGAGGCAACTTGATTGACCTCCCACGCATCAGTCTCCAGCTGCCAAGGCGAGAGTGTGTTTCAGGGAATGCAATCTCTTCCTGGCCACGAGGCCAAGAGCCCTGATTGTTTTCAGAGCCTCCCAACCGTAGGCGTTCCCAACGAATTTCAGCTCCATGCATATCCCACAAAGCTCTGAAAACACACTTCTGTGAGCACTGTGATGTGGATTTTCCCCAGGGGTGTAGACCAGGCATGTGACACAGGCTGGAGACCAGCAAATGACGCCCCGGGTAGAATTGATTGTTTTATGAATTGATTTGTCTGTGGGTATCAGCCATTATATATACATATATATGGTGCTCTAGCACAGAGAACTGATGACAGGTCTCTGACTTGGTGGGGCCAAGGCAGGAATCACTAGGAAAAAAGATTTCATTAGCCCTGTATAGTGCCTGGACAATTGTCATCAGTCTAAGTCTCTAAGTCAGAGCACGAGGGGAATGGTGCCCTTACTGAAAAACTCAAGTTAAAATTTGGGCGGGCCAGAAAGACACCTATCCCTTCCTGTGTGGCAGGAGTCACTCTTTGATGTTCCAAGGGCCAGAGATTTACTAAACCTGGTCATGAGTTCAGACCATGGTCCCATGATCCCTCAGACCGTGCAGTGTCATCAGTGGCCCATCTCAAGAGTGCCCTGACATCCTCCCCTTTCTTCCTCCCAAAAAGGTGCCCTTAGGAAGAAGAGAACTCATTCTGCTGCATCCCTTGAAGCAGAGTTCACCAGGACGAGCTCACCTTTGGGCCTAACCTACTCACAGCCAAGGCCCTCATCAGCACTGGCAGCCCTGGTAAGCAATCTTGTTTGTGTCCTAAACGCATGTGTAGCTGTGCTCTCCGGAGACCTGGGTCTATGATGACAAACCTATGTCACGAAGAGAGATGATGACATAAAAATCATGCTCAATAGGATTACGCTGAGGCCCAGGCTGCAGGGCAGGGGAGAAACAGGTGCCTGGTCGCCTTGTGGCTTCCTTGAGGCCCAATTCACAGGCCCTGCTTCCCGAAGCCCTGTTTCCCCTCCTGGGGAATCCAAGCTATCCAGGTGCACATACCTAGGAGAGCCCTCAGGGCTCCATTCCAAAGCACCTGGTGTGACTGTCTAGCCTCGGGCAAGGCTTTAGCGGCCAACACGCTGCTCATGTCCCTGTCTCTTCTGCTGTCTTTCAGTGACCCGGGATGCCGTTTCAGAGCCCGCAGCATCCTGGCACATTTCAGGTAACTGGAAATATCAAACCAAGGGCTGGGATCTCTAAACATCGTGTGCCCTCGCCTTCTGAGGCCTCTGAAACACCAAGAACCTTTCCACCTTGGAAGCAAGGCCTCCAGGCTCTGGCCTGATGGCGGCAAACTTCTAGCCCTCCAACCTGTGGGTGCCGAATGGCAATTCCAAATGTATACACTGTCCTGGACAATTCCAAGGGAATTGGACAGGAGCCACTGATCAGGGACTTCAGTGCAACACCCATAGGTGGAGTCAGGAGGACCAGGGCGTCTCTGGGTCAAGGCACGGGGATAGTGCAAGTTAACCTTCACTTGAACCCCACCCCCGGCCTAGTTTTTTCTTTGGACCTCCCAAACAGTTTGGGGTGGGCAGAGAAAGACCTTCAAGGTCACATTGTGACACAAGGCATGAGACCCACGTCCTTCACGAAGGGGATTTCAGGAAGGGCCATCTGGCACACCCTAGAGCACCCGCTGAACCCCGCCTACATCTTGGGCATATGGGACTTAGGGACATCCGGAACATTCTACTGCTGGACTGGACCCACAAGGCGTTCCCTCCCCATGTGACTTAGAGAGGCAACTTGATTGACCTCCCACGCATCAGTCTCCAGCTGCCAAGGCAAGAGTGTGTTTCAGGGAATACAATCTCTTCCTGGCCACGAGGCCAAGAGCCCTGATTGTTTTCAGAGCCTCCCAACCGTAGGCGTTCCCAACGAATTTCAGCTCCATGCATATCCCACAAAGCTCTGAAAACACACTTCTGTGAGCACTGTGATGTGGATTTTCCCCAGGGGTGTAGACCAGGCATGTGACACAGGCTGGAGACCAGCAAATGACGCCCTGGGTAGAATTGATTGTTTTATGAATTGATTTGTCTGTGGGTATCAGCCACTATATATACATATATATGGTGCTCTAGCACAGAGAACTGATGACAGGTCTCTGACTTGGTGGGGCCAAGGCAGGAATCACTAGGAAAAAAGATTTCATTAGCCCTGTATAGTGCCTGGACAATTGTCATCAGTCTAAGTCTCTAAGTCAGAGCACGAGGGGAAAGGTGCCCTTACTGAAAAACTCAAGTTAAAATTTGGGCGGGCCAGAAAGACACCTATCCCTTCCTGTGTGGCAGGAGTCACTCTTTGATGTTCCAAGGGCCAGAGATTTACTAAACCTGGTCATGCGTTCAGACCATGGTCCCATGATCCCTCAGACCGTGCAGTGTCATCAGTGGCCCATCTCAAGAGTGCCCTGACATCCTCCGCTTTCTTCCTCCCAAAAAGGTGCCCTTAGGAAGAAGAGAACTCATTCTGCTGCATCCCTTGAAGCAGAGTTCACCAGGCCGAGCTGACCTTTGGGCCTAACCTTCTCACAGCCAAGGCCCTCATCAGCACTGGCAGCCCTGGTAAGCAATCTTGTTTGTGTCCTAAACGCATGTGTAGCTGTGCTCTCCGGAGACCTGGGTCTATGATGACAAACCTATGTCACGAAGAGAGATGATGACATAAAAATCATGCTCAATAGGATTACGCTGAGGCCCAGGCTGCAGGGCAGGGGAGAAACAGGTGCCTGGTCGCCTTGTGGCTTCCTTGAGGCCCAATTCGCAGGCCCTGCTTCCCGAAGCCCTGTTTCCCCTCCTGGGGAATCCAAGCTATCCAGGTGCACATACCTAGGAGAGCCCTCAGGGCTCCATTCCAAAGCACCTGGTGTGACTGTCTAGCCTCGGGCAATGCTTTGGAGCCAACACGCTGCTCATGTCCCTGTCTCTTCTGCTGTCTTTCAGTGACCCGGGATGCCGTTTCAGAGCCCGCAGCATCCTGGCACATTTCAGGTAACTGGAAATATCAAACCAAGGGCTGGGATCTCTAAACATCGTGTGCCCTCGCCTTCTGAGGCCTCTGAAACACCAAGAACCTTTCCACCTTGGAAGCAAGGCCTCCAGGCTCTGGCCTGATGGCGGCAAACTTCTAGCCCTCCAACCTGTGGGTGCCGAATGGCAATTCCAAATGTATACACTGTCCTGGACAATTCCAAGGGAATTGGACAGGAGCCACTGATCAGGGACTTCAGTGCAACACCCATAGGTGGAGTCAGGAGGACCAGGGCGTCTCTGGGTCAAGGCACGGGGATAGTGCAAGTTAACCTTCACTTGAACCCCACCCCCGGCCTAGTTTTTTCTTTGGACCTCCCAAACAGTTTGGGGTGGGCAGAGAAAGACCTTCAAGGTCACATTGTGACACAAGGCATGAGACCCACGTCCTTCACGAAGGGGCTTTCAGGAAGGGCCATCTGGCACACCCTAGAGCACCCGATGAACCCCGCCTACATCTTGGGCATATGGGACTTAGGGACATCCGGAACATTCTACTGCTGGACTGGACCCACAAGGCGTTCCCTCCCCATGTGACTTAGAGAGGCAACTTGATTGACCTCCCACGCATCAGTCTCCAGCTGCCAAGGCGAGAGTGTGTTTCAGGGAATGCATTCTCTTCCCGGCCACCAGGCCAAGAGCCCTGATTGTTTTCAGAGCCTCCCAACCGTAGGCGTTCCCAACGAATTTCAGCTCCATGCATATCCCACAAAGCTCTGAAAACACACTTCTGTGAGCACTGTGATGTGGATTTTCCCCAGGGGTGTAGACCAGGCATGTGACACAGGCTGGAGACCAGCAAATAATGCCCCGGGTAGAATTGATTGTTTTATGAATTGATTTGTCTGTGGGTATCGCCATTATATATACATATATATGGTGCTCTAGCACAGAGAACTGATGACAGGTCTCTGACTTGGTGGGGCCAAGGCAGGAATCACTAGGAAAAAAGATTTCATTAGCCCTGTATAGTGCCTGGACAATTGTCATCAGTCTAAGTCTCTAAGTCAGAGCACGAGGGGAAAGGTGCCCTTACTGAAAAACTCAAGTTAAAATTTGGGCGGGCCAGAAAGACACCTATCCCTTCCTGTGTGGCAGGAGTCACTCTTTGATGTTCCAAGGGCCAGAGATTTACTAAACCTGGTCATGCGTTCAGACCATGGTCCCATGATCCCTCAGACCGTGCAGTGTCATCAGTGGCCCATCTCAAGAGTGCCCTGACATCCTCCCCTTTCTTCCTCCCAAAAAGGTGCCCTTAGGAAGAAGAGAATTCATTCTGATGCATCCCTTGAAGCAGAGTTCACCAGGCCGAGCTGAACTTTGGGCCTAACCTTCTCACAGCCAAGGCCCTCATCAGCACTGGCAGCCCTGGTAAGCAATCTTGTTTGTGTCCTAAACGCATGTGTAGCTGTGCTCTCCGGAGACCTGGGTCTATGATGACAAACCTATGTCACGAAGAGAGATGATGACATAAAAATCATGCTCAATAGGATTACGCTGACGCCCAGGCTGCAGGGCAGGGGAGAAACAGGTGCCTGGTCGCCTTGTGGCTTCCTTGAGGCCAAATTCGCAGGCCCTGCTTCCGGGAAGCCCTGTTTCCCCTCCTGGGGAATCCAAGCTATCCAGGTGCACATACCTAGGAGAGCCCTCAGGGCTCCATTCCAAAGCACCTGGTGTGACTGTCTAGCCTCGGGCAAGGCTTTATTGGCCAACACGCTGCTCATGTCCCTGTCTCTTCTGCTGTCTTTCAGTGACCCGGGATGCCGTTTCAGAGCCCGCAGCATCCTGGCACATTTCAGGTAACTGGAAATATCAAACCAAGGGCTGGGATCTCTAAACATCGTGTGCCCTCACCTTCTGAGGCCTCTGAAACACCAAGAACCTTTCCACCTTGGAAGCAAGGCCTCCAGGCTCTGGCCTGATGGCGGCAAACGTCTAGCCCTCCAACCTGTGGGTGCCGAATGGCAATTCCAAATGTATACACTGTCCTGCACAATTCCAAGGGAATTGGACAGGAGCCACTGATCAGGGACTTCAGTGCAACACCCATAGGTGGAGTCAGGAGGACCAGGGCGTCTCTGGGTCAAGGCACGGGGATAGTGCAAGTTAACCTTCACTTGAACCCCACCCCCGGCCTAGTTTTTTCTTTGGACCTCCCAAACAGTTTGGGGTGGGCAGAGAAAGACCTTCAAGGTCACATTGTGACACAAGGCATGAGACCCACGTCCTTCACGAAGGGGCTTTCAGGAAGGGCCATCTGGCACACCCTAGAGCACCCGATGAACCCCGCCTACATCTTGGGCATATGGGACTTAGGGACATCCGGAACATTCTACTGCTGGACTGGACCCACAAGGCGTTCCCTCCCCATGTGACTTAGAGAGGCAACTTGATTGACCTCCCATGCATCAGTCTCCAGCTGCCAAGGCGAGAGTGTGTTTCAGGGAATGCAATCTCTTCCCGGCCACCAGGCCAAGAGCCCTGATTGTTTTCAGAGCCTCCCAACCGTAGGCGTTCCCAACGAATTTCAGCTCCATGCATATCCCACAAAGCTCTGAAAACACACTTCTGTGAGCACTGTTATGTGGATTTTCCCCAGGGGTGTAGACCAGGCATGTGACACAGGCTGGAGACCAGCAAATGACGCCCCGGGTAGAATTGATTGTTTTATGAATTGATTTGTCTGTGGGTATCAGCCATTATATATACATATATATGGTGCTCTACCACAGAGAACTGATGACAGGTCTCTGACTTGGTGGGGCCAAGGCAGGAATCACTGGGAAAAAAGATTTCATTAGCCCTGTATAGTGCCTGGACAATTGTCATCAGTCTAAGTCTCTAAGTCAGAGCACGAGGGGAAAGGTGCCCTTACTGAAAAACTCAAGTTAAAATTTGGGCGGGCCAGAAAGACACCTATCCCTTCCTGTGTGGCAGGAGTCACTCTTTGATGTTCCAAGGGCCAGAGATTTACTAAACCTGGTCATGCGTTCAGACCATGGTCCCATGATCCCTCAGACCGTGCAGTGTCATCAGTGGCCCATCTCAAGAGTGCCCTGACATCCTCCCCTTTCTTCCTCCCAAAAAGGTGCCCTTAGGAAGAAGAGAACTCATTCTGCTGCATCCCTTGAAGCAGAGTTCACCAGGCCGAGCTGAACTTTGGGCCTAACCTTCTCACAGCCAAGGCCCTCATCAGCACTGGCAGCCCTGGTAAGCAATCTTGTTTGTGTCCTAAACGCATGTGTAGCTGTGCTCTCCGGAGACCTGGGTCTATGATGACAAACCTATGTCACGAAGAGAGATGATGACATAAAAATCATGCTCAATAGGATTACGCTGACGCCCAGGCTGCAGGGCAGGGGAGAAACAGGTGCCTGGTCGCCTTGTGGCTTCCTTGAGGCCCAATTCTCAGGCCCTGCTTCCCGAAGCCCTGTTTCCCCTCCTGGGGAATCCAAGCTATCCAGGTGCACATACCTAGGAGAGCCCTCAGGGCTCCATTCCAAAGCACCTGGTGTGACTGTCTAGCCTCGGGCAAGGCTTTATTGGCCAACACGCTGCTCATGTCCCTGTCTCTTCTGCTGTCTTTCAGTGACCCGGGATGCCGTTTCAGAGCCCGCAGCATCCTGGCACATTTCAGGTAACTGGAAATATCAAACCAAGGGCTGGGATCTCTAAACATCGTGTGCCCTCGCCTTCTGAGGCCTCTGAAACACCAAGAACCTTTCCACCTTGGAAGCAAGGCCTCCAGGCTCTGGCCTGATGGCGGCAAACTTCTAGCCCTCCAACCTGTGGGTGCCGAATGGCAATTCTAAATGTATACACTGTCCTGGACAATTCCAAGGGAATTGGACAGGAGCCACTGATCAGGGACTTCAGTGCAACACCCATAGGTGGAGTCAGGAGGACCAGGGCGTCTCAGGGTCAAGGCACGGGGATAGTGCAAGTTAACCTTCACTTGAACCCCACCCCCGGCCTAGTTTTTTCTTTGGACCTCCCAAACAGTTTGGGGTGGGCAGAGAAAGACCTTCAAGGTCACATTGTGACACAAGGCATGAGACCCACGTCCTTCACGAAGGGGCTTTCAGGAAGGGCCATCTGGCACACCCTAGAGCACCCGATGAACCCCGCCTACATCTTGGGCATATGGGACTTAGGGACATCCGGAACATTCTACTGCTGGACTGGACCCACAAGGCGTTCCCTCCCCATGTGACTTAGAGAGGCAACTTGATTGACCTCCCACGCATCAGTCTCCAGCTGCCAAGGCGAGAGTGTGTTTCAGGGAATGCATTCTCTTCCCGGCCACCAGGCCAAGAGCCCTGATTGTTTTCAGAGCCTCCCAACCGTAGGCGTTCCCAACGAATTTCAGCTCCATGCATATCCCACAAAGCTCTGAAAACACACTTCTGTGAGCACTGTGATGTGGATTTTCCCCAGGGGTGTAGACCAGGCATGTGACACAGGCTGGAGACCAGCAAATAATGCCCCGGGTAGAATTGATTGTTTTATGAATTGATTTGTCTGTGGGTATCGCCATTATATATACATATATATGGTGCTCTAGCACAGAGAACTGATGACAGGTCTCTGACTTGGTGGGGCCAAGGCAGGAATCACTAGGAAAAAAGATTTCATTAGCCCTGTATAGTGCCTGGACAATTGTCATCAGTCTAAGTCTCTAAGTCAGAGCACGAGGGGAAAGGTGCCCTTACTGAAAAACTCAAGTTAAAATTTGGGCGGGCCAGAAAGACACCTATCCCTTCCTGTGTGGCAGGAGTCACTCTTTGATGTTCCAAGGGCCAGAGATTTACTAAACCTGGTCATGCGTTCAGACCATGGTCCCATGATCCCTCAGACCGTGCAGTGTCATCAGTGGCCCATCTCAAGAGTGCCCTGACATCCTCCCCTTTCTTCCTCCCAAAAAGGTGCCCTTAGGAAGAAGAGAATTCATTCTGATGCATCCCTTGAAGCAGAGTTCACCAGGCCGAGCTGAACTTTGGGCCTAACCTTCTCACAGCCAAGGCCCTCATCAGCACTGGCAGCCCTGGTAAGCAATCTTGTTTGTGTCCTAAACGCATGTGTAGCTGTGCTCTCCGGAGACCTGGGTCTATGATGACAAACCTATGTCACGAAGAGAGATGATGACATAAAAATCATGCTCAATAGGATTACGCTGAGGCCCAGGCTGCAGGGCAGGGGAGAAACAGGTGCCTGGTCGCCTTGTGGCTTCCTTGAGGCCCAATTCGCAGGCCCTGCTTCCGGGAAGCCCTGTTTCCCCTCCTGGGGAATCCAAGCTATCCAGGTGCACATACCTAGGAGAGCCCTCAGGGCTCCATTCCAAAGCACCTGGTGTGACTGTCTAGCCTCGGGCAAGGCTTTATTGGCCAACACGCTGCTCATGTCCCTGTCTCTTCTGCTGTCTTTCAGTGACCCGGGATGCCGTTTCAGAGCCCGCAGCATCCTGGCACATTTCAGGTAACTGGAAATATCAAACCAAGGGCTGGGATCTCTAAACATCGTGTGCCCTCACCTTCTGAGGCCTCTGAAACACCAAGAACCTTTCCACCTTGGAAGCAAGGCCTCCAGGCTCTGGCCTGATGGCGGCAAACTTCTAGCCCTCCAACCTGTGGGTGCCGAATGGCAATTCCAAATGTATACACTGTCCTGGACAATTCCAAGGGAATTGGACAGGAGCCACTGATCAGGGACTTCAGTGCAACACCCATAGGTGGAGTCAGGAGGACCAGGGCGTCTCTGGGTCAAGGCACGGGGATAGTGCAAGTTAACCTTCACTTGAACCCCACCCCCGGCCTAGTTTTTTCTTTGGACCTCCCAAACAGTTTGGGGTGGGCAGAGAAAGACCTTCAAGGTCACATTGTGACACAAGGCATGAGACCCACGTCCTTCACGAAGGGGCTTTCAGGAAGGGCCATCTGGCACACCCTAGAGCACCCGATGAACCCCGCCTACATCTTGGGCATATGGGACTTAGGGACATCCGGAACATTCTACTGCTGGACTGGACCCACAAGGCGTTCCCTCCCCATGTGACTTAGAGAGGCAACTTGATTGACCTCCCATGCATCAGTCTCCAGCTGCCAAGGCGAGAGTGTGTTTCAGGGAATGCAATCTCTTCCCGGCCACCAGGCCAAGAGCCCTGATTGTTTTCAGAGCCTCCCAACCGTAGGCGTTCCCAACGAATTTCAGCTCCATGCATATCCCACAAAGCTCTGAAAACACACTTCTGTGAGCACTGTTATGTGGATTTTCCCCAGGGGTGTAGACCAGGCATGTGACACAGGCTGGAGACCAGCAAATGACGCCCCGGGTAGAATTGATTGTTTTATGAATTGATTTGTCTGTGGGTATCAGCCATTATATATACATATATATGGTGCTCTACCACAGAGAACTGATGACAGGTCTCTGACTTGGTGGGGCCAAGGCAGGAATCACTGGGAAAAAAGATTTCATTAGCCCTGTATAGTGCCTGGACAATTGTCATCAGTCTAAGTCTCTAAGTCAGAGCACGAGGGGAAAGGTGCCCTTACTGAAAAATTCAAGTTAAAATTTGGGCGGGCCAGAAAGACACCTATCCCTTCCTGTGTGGCAGGAGTCACTCTTTGATGTTCCAAGGGCCAGAGATTTACTAAACCTGGTCATGCGTTCAGACCATGGTCCCATGATCCCTCAGACCGTGCAGTGTCATCAGTGGCCCATCTCAAGAGTGCCCTGACATCCTCCCCTTTCTTCCTCCCAAAAAGGTGCCCTTAGGAAGAAGAGAACTCATTCTGCTGCATCCCTTGAAGCAGAGTTCACCAGGCCGAGCTGAACTTTGGGCCTAACCTTCTCACAGCCAAGGCCCTCATCAGCACTGGCAGCCCTGGTAAGCAATCTTGTTTGTGTCCTAAACGCATGTGTAGCTGTGCTCTCCGGAGACCTGGGTCTATGATGACAAACCTATGTCACGAAGAGAGATGATGACATAAAAATCATGCTCAATAGGATTACGCTGACGCCCAGGCTGCAGGGCAGGGGAGAAACAGGTGCCTGGTCGCCTTGTGGCTTCCTTGAGGCCCAATTCTCAGGCCCTGCTTCCCGAAGCCCTGTTTCCCCTCCTGGGGAATCCAAGCTATCCAGGTGCACATACCTAGGAGAGCCCTCAGGGCTCCATTCCAAAGCACCTGGTGTGACTGTCTAGCCTCGGGCAAGGCTTTATTGGCCAACACGCTGCTCATGTCCCTGTCTCTTCTGCTGTCTTTCAGTGACCCGGGATGCCGTTTCAGAGCCCGCAGCATCCTGGCACATTTCAGGTAACTGGAAATATCAAACCAAGGGCTGGGATCTCTAAACATCGTGTGCCCTCGCCTTCTGAGGCCTCTGAAACACCAAGAACCTTTCCACCTTGGAAGCAAGGCCTCCAGGCTCTGGCCTGATGGCGGCAAACTTCTAGCCCTCCAACCTGTGGGTGCCGAATGGCAATTCTAAATGTATACACTGTCCTGGACAATTCCAAGGGAATTGGACAGGAGCCACTGATCAGGGACTTCAGTGCAACACCCATAGGTGGAGTCAGGAGGACCAGGGCGTCTCAGGGTCAAGGCACGGGGATAGTGCAAGTTAACCTTCACTTGAACCCCACCCCCGGCCTAGTTTTTTCTTTGGACCTCCCAAACAGTTTGGGGTGGGCAGAGAAAGACCTTCAAGGTCACATTGTGACACAAGGCATGAGACCCACGTCCTTCACGAAGGGGCTTTCAGGAAGGGCCATCTGGCACACCCTAGAGCACCCGCTGAACCCCGCCTACATCTTGGGCATATGGGACTTAGGGACATCCGGAACATTCTACTGCTGGACTGGACCCACAAGGCGTTCCCTCCCCATGTGACTTAGAGAGGCAACTTGATTGACCTCCCACGCATCAGTCTCCAGCTGCCAAGGCGAGAGTGTGTTTCAGGGAATGCAATCTCTTCCCGACCACGAGGCCTAGAGCCCTGATTGTTTTCAGAGCCTCCCAACCGTAGGCGTTCCCAACGAATTTCAGCTCCATGCATATCCCACAAAGCTCTGAAAACACACTTCTGTGAGCACTGTGATGTGGATTTTCCCCAGGGGTGTAGACCAGGCATGTGACACAGGCTGGAGACCAGCAAATGATGCCCCGGGTAGAATTGATTGTTTTATGAATTGATTTGTCTGTGGGTATCGCCATTATATATACATATATATGGTGCTCTAGCACAGAGAACTGATGACAGGTCTCTGACTTGGTGGGGCCAAGGCAGGAATCACTAGGAAAAAAGATTTCATTAGCCCTGTATAGTGCCTGGACAATTGTCATCAGTCTAAGTCTCTAAGTCAGAGCACGAGGGGAAAGGTGCCCTTACTGAAAAACTCAAGTTAAAATTTGGGTGGGCCAGAAAGACACCTATCCCTTCCTGTGTGGCAGGAGTCACTCTTTGATGTTCCCAGGGCCAGAGATTTACTAAACCTGGTCATGCGTTCAGACCATGGTCCCATGATCCCTCAGACCGTGCAGTGTCATCAGTGGCCCATCTCAAGAGTGCCCTGACATCCTCCCCTTTCTTCCTCCCAAAAAGGTGCCCTTAGGAAGAAGAGAATTCATTCTGATGCATCCCTTGAAGCAGAGTTCACCAGGCCGAGCTGACCTTTGGGCCTAACCTTCTCACAGCCAAGGCCCTCATCAGCACTGGCAGCCCTGGTAAGCAATCTTGTTTGTGTCCTAAACGCATGTGTAGCTGTGCTCTCCGGAGACCTGGGTCTATGATGACAAACCTATGTCACGAAGAGAGATGATGACATAAAAATCATGCTCAATAGGATTACGCTGACGCCCAGGCTGCAGGGCA
Source organism: Peromyscus maniculatus bairdii (assembly GCF_049852395.1). Lineage (NCBI taxonomy): Eukaryota > Metazoa > Chordata > Mammalia > Rodentia > Cricetidae > Peromyscus > Peromyscus maniculatus. The sequence goes on along the minus strand of NC_134852.1, from coordinate 69,344,572 downwards.
GGGGAGAAACAGGTGCCTGGTCGCCTTGTGGCTTCCTTGAGGCCCAATTCGCAGGCCCAGCTTCCCGAAGCCCTGTTTCCCCTCCTGGGGAATCCAAGCTATCCAGGTGCACATACCTAGGAGAGCCCTCAGGGCTCCATTCCAAAGCACCTGGTGTGACTGTCTAGCCTCGGGCAATGCTTTGGGGCCAACACGCTGCTCATGTCCCTGTCTCTTCTGCTGTCTTTCAGTGACCCGGGATGCCGTTTCAGAGCCCGCAGCATCCTGGCACATTTCAGGTAACTGGAAATATCAAACCAAGGGCTGGGATCTCTAAACATCGTGTGCCCTCGCCTTCTGAGGCCTCTGAAACACCAAGAACCTTTCCACCTTGGAAGCAAGGCCTCCAGGCTCTGGCCTGATGGCGGCAAACTTCTAGCCCTCCAACCTGTGGGTGCCGAATGGCAATTCCAAATGTATACACTGTCCTGGACAATTCCAAGGGAATTGGACAGGAGCCACTGATCAGGGACTTCAGTGCAACACCCATAGGTGGAGTCAGGAGGACCAGGGCGTCTCTGGGTCAAGGCACGGGGATAGTGCAAGTTAACCTTCACTTGAACCCCACCCCCGGCCTAGTTTTGTCTTTGGACATCCCAAACAGTTTGGGGTGGGCAGAGAAAGACCTTCAAGGTCACATTGTGACACAAGGCATGAGACCCACGTCCTTCACGAAGGGGCTTTCAGGAAGGGCCATCTGGCACACCCTAGAGCACCCGCTGAACCCCGCCTACATCTTGGGCATATGGGACTTAGGGACATCCGGAACATTCTACTGCTGGACTGGACGCACAAGGCGTTCCCTCCCCATGTGACTTAGAGAGGCAACTTGATTGACCTCCCACGCATCAGTCTCCAGCTGCCAAGGCGAGAGTGTGTTTCAGGGAATGCAATCTCTTCCCGGCCACCAGGCCAAGAGCCCTGATTGTTTTCAGAGCCTCCCAAACGTAGGTGTTCCCAACGAATTTCAGCTCCATGCATATCCCACAAAGCTCTGAAAACACACTTCTGTGAGCACTGTGATGTGGATTTTCCCCAGGGGTGTAGACCAGGCATGTGACACAGGCTGGAGACCAGCAAATGACGCCCCGGGTAGAATTGATTGTTTTATGAATTGATTTGTCTGTGGGTATCAGCCATTATATATACATATATATGGTGCTCTAGCACAGAGAACTGATGACAGGTCTCTGACTTGGTGGGGCCAAGGCAGGAATCACTGGGAAAAAAGATTTCATTAGCCCTGTATAGTGCCTGGACAATTGTCATCAGTCTAAGTCTCTAAGTCAGAGCACGAGGGGAAAGGTGCCCTTACTGAAAAACTCAAGTTAAAATTTGGGCGGGCCAGAAAGACACCTATCCCTTCCTGTGTGGCAGGAGTCACTCTTTGATGTTCCAAGGGCCAGAGATTTACTAAACCTGGTCATGCGTTCAGACCATGGTCCCATGATCCCTCAGACCGTGCAGTGTCATCAGTGGCCCATCTCAAGAGTGCCCTGACATCCTCCCCTTTCTTCCTCCCAAAAAGGTGCCCTTAGGAAGAAGAGAACTCATTCTGCTGCATCCCTTGAAGCAGAGTTCACCAGGCCGAGCTGAACTTTGGGCCTAACCTTCTCACAGCCAAGGCCCTCATCAGCACTGGCAGCCCTGGTAAGCAATCTTGTTTGTGTCCAAAACGCATGTGTAGCTGTGCTCTCCGGAGACCTGGGTCTATGATGACAAACCTATGTCACGAAGAGAGATGATGACATAAAAATCATGCTCAATAGGATTACGCTGACGCCCAGGCTGCAGGGCAGGGGAGAAACAGGTGCCTGGTCGCCTTGTGGCTTCCTTGAGGCCCAATTCGCAGGCCCTGCTTCCGGGAAGCCCTGTTTCCCCTCCTGGGGAATCCAAGCTATCCAGGTGCACATACCTAGGAGAGCCCTCAGGGCTCCATTCCAAAGCACCTGGTGTGACTGTCTAGCCTCGGGCAAGGCTTTATTGGCCAACACGCTGCTCATGTCCCTGTCTCTTCTGCTGTCTTTCAGTGACCCGGGATGCCGTTTCAGAGCCCGCAGCATCCTGGCACATTTCAGGTAACTGGAAATATCAAACCAAGGGCTGGGATCTCTAAACATCGTGTGCCCTCGCCTTCTGAGGCCTCTGAAACACCAAGAACCTTTCCACCTTGGAAGCAAGGCCTCCAGGCTCTGGCCTGATGGCGGCAAACTTCTAGCCCTCCAACCTGTGGGTGCCGAATGGCAATTCCAAATGTATACACTGTCCTGGACAATTCCAAGGGAATTGGACAGGAGGCACTGATCAGGGACTTCAGTGCAACACCCATAGTTGGAGTCAGGAGGACCAGGGCGTCTCTGGGTCAAGGCACGGGGATAGTGCAAGTTAACCTTCACTTGAACACCACCCCCGGCCTAGTTTTTTCTTTGGACCTCCCAAACAGTTTGGGGTGGGCAGAGAAAGACCTTCAAGGTCACATTGTGACACAAGGCATGAGACCCACGTCCTTCACGAAGGGGCTTTCAGGAAGGGCCATCTGGCACACCCTAGAGCACCCGCTGAACCCCGCCTACATCTTGGGCATATGGGACTTAGGGACATCCGGAACATTCTACTGCTGGACTGGACCCACAAGGCGTTCCCTCCCCATGTGATTTAGAAGGCAACTTGATTGACCTCCCACGCATCAGTCTCCAGCTGCAAAGGCGAGAGTGTGTTTCAGGGAATGCAATCTCTTCCCGGCCACCAGGCCAAGAGCCCTGATTGTTTTCAGAGCCTCCCAACCGTAGGCGTTCCCAACGAATTTCAGCTCCATGCATATCCCACAAAGCTCTGAAAACACACTTCTGTGAGCACTGTGATGTGGATTTTCCCCAGGGGTGTAGACCAGGCATGTGACACAGGCTGGAGACCAGCAAATGACGCCCCGGGTAGAATTGATTGTTTTATGAATTGATTTGTCTGTGGGTATCAGCCATTATATATACATATATATGATGCTCTAGCACAGAGAACTGATGACAGGTCTCTGACTTGGTGGGGCCAAGGCAGGAATCACTGGGAAAAAAGATTTCATTAGCCCTGTATAGTGCCTGGACAATTGTCATCAGTCTAAGTCTCTAAGTCAGAGCACGAGGGGAAAGGTGCCCTTACTGAAAAACTCAAGTTAAAATTTGGGCGGGCCAGAAAGACACCTATCCCTTCCTGTGTGGCAGGAGTCACTCTTTGATGTTCCAAGGGCCAGAGATTTACTACACCTGGTCATGCGTTCAGACCATGGTCCCATGATCCCTCAGACCGTGCAGTGTCATCAGTGGCCCATCTCAAGAGTGCCCTGACATCCTCCCCCTTCTTCCTCCCAAAAAGGTGCCCTTAGGAAGAAGAGAACTCATTCTGCTACATCCCTTGAAGCAGAGTTCACCAGGCCGAGCTGACCTTTGGGCCTAACCTTCTCACAGCCAAGGCCCTCATCAGCACTGCCAGCCCTGGTAAGCAATCTTGTTTGTGTCCTAAACGCATGTGTAGCTGTGCTCTCCGGAGACCTGGGTCTATGATGACAAACCTATGTCACGAAGAGAGATGATGACATAAAAATCATGCTCAATAGGATTACGCTGAGGCCCAGGCTGCAGGGCAGGGGAGAAACAGGTGCCTGGTCGCCTTGTGGCTTCCTTGAGGCCCAATTCGCAGGCCCTGCTTCCCGAAGCCCTGTTTCCCCTCCTGGGGAATCCAAGCTATCCAGGTGCACATACCTAGGAGAGCCCTCAGGGCTCCATTCCAAAGCACCTGGTGTGACTGTCTAGCCTCGGGCAAGGCTTTAGCGGCCAACACGCTGCTAATGTCCCTGTCTTTTCTGCTGTCTTTCAGTGACCCGGGATGCCGTTTCAGAGCCCGCAGCATCCTGGCACATTTCAGGTAACTGGAAATATCAAACCAAGGGCTGGGATCTCTAAACATCGTGTGCCCTCGCCTTCTGAGGCCTCTGAAACACCAAGAACCTTTCCACCTTGGAAGCAAGGCCTCCAGGCTCTGGCCTGATGGCGGCAAACTTCTAGCCCTCCAACCTGTGGGTGCCGAATGGCAATTCCAAATGTATAAGCTGTCCTGGACAATTCCAAGGGAATTGGACAGGAGCCACTGATCAGGGACTTCAGTGCAACACCCATAGGTGGAGTCAGGAGGACCAGGGCGTCTCTGGGTCAAGGCACGGGGATAGTGCAAGTTAACCTTCACTTGAACCCCACCCCCGGCCTAGTTTTTTCTTTGGACCTCCCAAACAGTTTGGGGTGGGCAGAGAAAGACCTTCAAGGTCACATTGTGACACAAGGCATGAGACCCACGTCCTTCACGAAGGGGCTTTCAGGAAGGGCCATCTGGCACACCCTAGAGCACCCGCTGAACCCCGCCTACATCTTGGGCATATGGGACTTAGGGACATCCGGAACATTCTACTGCTGGACTGGACCCACAAAGCGTTCCCTCCCCATGTGACTTAGAGAGGCAACTTGATTGACCTCCCACGCATCAGTCTCCAGCTGCCAAGGCGAGAGTGTGTTTCAGGGAATGCAATCTCTTCCTGGCCACGAGGCCAAGAGCCCTGATTGTTTTCAGAACTTCCCAACCGTAGGTGTTCCCAACGAATTTCAGCTCCATGCATATCCCACAAAGCTCTGAAAACACACTTCTGTGAGCACTGTGATGTGGATTTTCCCCAGGGGTGTAGACCAGGCATGTGACACAGGCTGGAGACCAGCAAATGATGCCCCGGGTAGAATTGATTGTTTTATGAATTGATTTGTCTGTGGGTATCGCCATTATATATACATATATATGGTGCTCTAGCACAGAGAACTGATGACAGGTCTCTGACTTGGTGGGGCCAAGGCAGGAATCACTAGGAAAAAAGATTTCATTAGCCCTGTATAGTGCCTGGACAATTGTCATCAGTCTAAGTCTCTAAGTCAGAGCACGAGGGGAAAGGTGCCCTTACTGAAAAACTCAAGTTAAAATTTGGGCGGGCCAGAAAGACACCTATCCCTTCCTGTGTGGCAGGAGTCACTCTTTGATGTTCCAAGGGCCAGAGATTTACTAAACCTGGTCATGCGTTCAGACCATGGTCCCATGATCCCTCAGACCGTGCAGTGTCATCAGTGGCCCATCTCAAGAGTGCCCTGACATCCTCCCCTTTCTTCCTCCCAAAAAGATGCCCTTAGGAAGAAGAGAATTCATTCTGATGCATCCCTTGAAGCAGAGTTCACCAGGCCGAGCTGACCTTTGGGCCTAACCTTCTCACAGCCAAGGCCCTCATCAGCACTGGCAGCCCTGGTAAGCAATCTTGTTTGTGTCCTAAACGCATGTGTAGCTGTGCTCTCCGGAGACCTGGGTTTATGACGACAAACCTATGTCACGAAGAGAGATGATGACATAAAAATCATGCTCAATAGGATTACGCTGAGGCCCAGGCTGCAGGGCAGGGGAGAAACAGGTGCCTGGTCGCCTTGTGGCTTCCTTGAGGCCCAATTCGCAGGCCCTGCTTCCCGAAGCCCTGTTTCCCCTCCTGGGGAATCCAAGCTATCCAGGTGCACATACCTAGGAGAGCCCTCAGGGCTCCATTCCAAAGCACCTGGTGTGACTGTCTAGCCTCGCGCAAGGCTTTATTGGCCAACACGCTGCTCATGTCCCTGTCTCTTCTGCTGTCTTTCAGTGACCCGGGATGCCGTTTCAGAGCCCGCAGCATCCTGGCACATTTCAGGTAACTGGAAATATCAAACCAAGGGCTGGGATCTCTAAACATCGTGTGCCCTCGCCTTCTGAGGCCTCTGAAACACCAAGAACCTTTCCACCTTGGAAGCAAGGCCTCCAGGCTCTGGCCTGATGGCGGCAAACTTCTAGCCCTCCAACCTGTGGGTGCCAAATGGCAATTCCAAATGTATACACTGTCCTGGACAATTCCAAGGGAATTGGACAGGAGCCACTGATCAGGGACTTCAGTGCAACACCCATAGGTGGAGTCAGGAGGACCAGGGCGTCTCTGGGTCAAGGCACGGGGATAGTGCAAGTTAACCTTCACTTGAACCCCACCCCCGGCCTAGATTTTTCTTTGGACCTCCCAAACAGTTTGGGGTGGGCAGAGAAAAACCTTCAAGGTCACATTGTGACACAAGGCATGAGACCCACGTCCTTCACGAAGGGGCTTTCAGGAAGGGCCATCTGGCATACCCTAGAGCACCCGATGAACCCCGCCTATATCTTGGGCATATGGGACTTAGGGACATCCGGAACATTCTACTGCTGGACTGGACGCACAAGGCATTCCCTCCCCATGTGACTTAGAGAGGCAACTTGATTGACCTCCCACGCATCAGTCTCCAGCTGCCAAGGCGAGAGTGTGTTTCAGGGAATGCAATCTCTTCCCGGCCACCAGGCCAAGAGCCCTGATTGTTTTCAGAGCCTCCCAACCGTAGGCGTTCCCAACGAATTTCAGCTCCATGCATATCCCACAAAGCTCTGAAAACACACCTCTGTGAGGACTGTGATGTGGATTTTCCCCAGGGGTGTAGACCAGGCATTTGACACAGGCTGGAGACCAGCAAATGACGCCCCGGGTAGAATTGATTGTTTTATGAATTGATTTGTCTGTGGGTATCAGCCATTATATATACATATATATGGTGCTCTACCACAGAGAACTGATGACAGGTCTCTTACTTGGTGGGGCCAAGGCAGGAATCACTGGGAAAAAAGATTTCATTAGCCCTGTATAGTGCCTGGACAATTGTCATCAGTCTAAGTCTCTAAGTCAGAGCACGAGGGGAAAGGTGCCCTTACTGAAAAACTCAAGTTAAAATTTGGGCGGGCCAGAAAGACACCTATCCCTTCCTGTGTGGCAGGAGTCACTCTTTGATGTTCCAAGGGCCAGAGATTTACTAAACCTGGTCATGCGTTCAGACCATGGTCCCATGATCCCTCAGACCGTGCAGTGTCATCAGTGGCCCATCTCAAGAGTGCCCTGACATCCTCCCCTTTCTTCCTCCCAAAAAGGTGCCCTGAGGAAGAAGAGAACTCATTCTGCTGCATCCCTTGAAGCAGAGTTCACCAGGCCGAGCTGAACTTTGGGCCTAACCTTCTCACAGCCAAGGCCCTCATCAGCACTGGCAGCCCTGGTAAGCAATCTTGTTTGTGTCCTAAACGCATGTGTAGCTGTGCTCTCCGGAGACCTGGGTCTATGATGACAAACCTATGTCACGAAGAGAGATGATGACATAAAAATCATGCTCAATAGGATTACGCTGAGGCCCAGGCTGCAGGGCAGGGGAGAAACAGGTGCCTGGTCGCCTTGTGGCTTCCTTGAGGCCCAATTCGCAGGCCCTGCTTCCGGGAAGCCCTGTTTCCCCTCCTGGGGAATCCAAGCTATCCAGGTGCACATACCTAGGAGAGCCCTCAGGGCTCCATTCCAAAGCACCTGGTGTGACTGTCTAGCCTCGGGCAAGGCTTTATTGGCCAACACGCTGCTCATGTCCCTGTCTCTTCTGCTGTCTTTCAGTGACCCGGGATGCCGTTTCAGAGCCCGCAGCATCCTGGCACATTTCAGGTAACTGGAAATATCAAACCAAGGGCTGGGATCTCTAAACATCGTGTGCCCTCGCCTTCTGAGGCCTCTGAAACACCAAGAACCTTTCCACCTTGGAAGCAAGGCCTCCAGGCTTTGGCCTGATGGCGGCAAACTTCTAGCCCTCCAACCTGTGGGTGACGAATGGCAATTCCAAATGTATACACTGTCCTGGACAATTCCAAGGGAATTGGACAGGAGGCACTGATCAGGGACTTCAGTGCAACACCCATAGGTGGAGTCAGGAGGACCAGGGCGTCTCTGGGTCAAGGCACGGGGATAGTGCAAGTTAACCTTCACTTGAACCCCACCACCGGCCTAGTTTTTTCTTTGGACCTCCCAAACAGTTTGGGGTGGGCAGAGAAAGACCTTCAAGGTCACATTGTGACACAAGGCATGAGACCCACGTCCTTCACGAAGGGGCTTTCAGGAAGGGCCATCTGGCACACCCTAGAGCAACCGCTGAACCCCGCCTACATCTGGGGCATATGGGACTTAGGGACATCCGGAACATTCTACTGCTGGACTGGACCCACAAGGCGTTCCCTCCCCATGTGACTTAGAGAGGCAACTTGATTGACCTCCCACGCATCAGTCTCCAGCTGCAAAGGCGAGAGTGTGTTTCAGGGAATGCAATCTCTTCCCGGCCACCAGGCCAAGAGCCCTGATTGTTTTCAGAGCCTCCCAACCGTAGGCGTTCCCAACGAATTTCAGCTCCATGCATATCCCACAAAGCTCTGAAAACACACTTCTGTGAGCACTGTGATGTGGATTTTCCCCAGGGGTGTAGACCAGGCATGTGACACAGGCTGGAGACCAGCAAATGACGCCCCGGGTAGAATTGATTGTTTTATGAATTGATTTGTCTGTGGGTATCAGCCATTATATATACATATATATGATGCTCTAGCACAGAGAACTGATGACAGGTCTCTGACTTGGTGGGGCCAAGGCAGGAATCACTGGGAAAAAAGATTTCATTAGCCCTGTATAGTGCCTGGACAATTGTCATCAGTCTAAGTCTCTAAGTCAGAGCACGAGGGGAAAGGTGCCCTTACTGAAAAACTCAAGTTAAAATTTGGGCGGGCCAGAAAGACACCTATCCCTTCCTGTGTGGCAGGAGTCACTCTTTGATGTTCCAAGGGCCAGAGATTTACTAAACCTGGTCATGCATTCAGACCATGGTCCCATGATCCCTCAGACCGTGCAGTGTCATCAGTGGCCCATCTCAAGAGTGCCGTGACTTCCTCCCCTTTCTTCCTCCCAAAATGGTGCCCTTAGGAAGAAGAGAAATCATTCTGCTGCATCCCTTGAAGCAGAGTTCACCAGGCCGAGCTGACCTTTGGGCCTAACCTTCTCACAGCCAAGGCCCTCATCAGCACTGGCAGCCCTGGTAAGCAATCTTGTTTGTGTCCTAAACGCATGTGTAGCTGTGCTCTCCGGAGACCTGGGTCTATGATGACAAACCTATGTCACGAAGAGAGATGATGACATAAAAATCATGCTCAATAGGATTACGCTGAGGCCCAGGCTGCAGGGCAGGGGAGAAACAGGTGCCTGGTCGCCTTGTGGCTTCCTTGAGGCCCAATTCGCAGGCCCTGCTTCCCGAAGCCCTGTTTCCCCTCCTGGGGAATCCAAGCTATCCAGGTGCACATACCTAGGAGAGCCCTCAGGGCTCCATTCCAAAGCACCTGGTGTGACTGTCTAGCCTCGGGCAAGGCTTTATTGGCCAACATGCTGCTCATGTCCCTGTCTCTTCTGCTGTCTTTCAGTGACCCGGGATGCCGTTTCAGAGCCCGCAGCATCCTGGCACATTTCAGGTAACTGGAAATATCAAACCAAGGGCTGGGATCTCTAAACATCGTGTGCCCTCGCCTTCTGAGGCCTCTGAAACACCAAGAACCTTTCCACCTTGGAAGCAAGGCCTCCAGGCTTTGGCCTGATGGCGGCAAACTTCTAGCCCTCCAACCTGTGGGTGCCGAATGGCAATTCCAAATGTATACACTGTCCTGGACAATTCCAAGGGAATTGGACAGGAGCCACTGATCAGGGACTTCAGTGCAACACCCATAGGTGGAGTCAGGAGGACCAGGGCGTCTCTGGGTCAAGGCACGGGGATAGTGCAAGTTAACCTTCACTTGAACCACACCCCCGGCCTAGTTTTTTCTTTGGACCTCCCAAACAGTTTGGGGTGGGCAGAGAAAGACCTTCAAGGTCACATTGTGACACAAGGCAGGAGACCCACGTCCTTCACGAAGGGGCTTTCAGGAAGGGCCATCTGGCACACCCTAGAGCACTTGCTGAACCCCGCCTACATCTTGGGCATATGGGACTTAGGGACATCCGGAACATTCTACTGCTGGACTGGACCCACAAGGCGTTCCCTCCCCATGTGACTTAGAGAGGCAACTTGATTGACCTCCCACGCATCAGTCTCCAGCTGCCAAGGCGAGATTGTGTTTCAGGGAATGCAATCTCTTCCCGGCCACCAGGCCAAGAGCCCTGATTGTTTTCAGAGCCTCCCAACCGTAGGCGTTCCCAACGAATTTCAGCTCCATGCATATCCCACAAAGCTCTGAAAACACACTTCTGTGAGCACTGTGATGTGGATTTTCCCCAGGGGTGTAGACCAGGCATGTGACACAGGCTGGAGACCAGCAAATGACGCCCCGGGTAGAATTGATTGTTTTATGAATTGATTTGTCTGTGGGTATCAGCCATTATATATACATATATATGGTGCTCTAGCACAGAGAACTGATGACAGGTCTCTGACTTGGTGGGGCCAAGGCAGGAATCACTGGGAAAAAAGATTTCATTAGCCCTGTATAGTGCCTGGACAATTGTCATCAGTCTAAGTCTCTAAGTCAGAGCACGAGGGGAAAGGTGCCCTTACTGAAAAACTCAAGTTAAAATTTGGGCGGGCCAGAAAGACACCTATCCCTTCCTGTGTGGCAGGAGTCACTCTTTGATGTTCCAAGGGCCAGAGATTTACTAAACCTGGTCATGCGTTCAGACCATGGTCCCATGATCCCTCAGACCGTGCAGTGTCATCAGTGGCCCATCTCAAGAGTGCCCTGACATCCTCCGCTTTCTTCCTCCCAAAAAGGTGCCCTTAGGAAGAAGAGAACTCATTCTGCTGCATCCCTTGAAGCAGAGTTCACCAGGCCGAGCTGACCTTTGGGCCTAACCTTCTCACAGCCAAGGCCCTCATCAGCACTGGCAGCCCTGGTAAGCAATCTTGTTTGTGTCCTAAACGCATGTGTAGCTGTGCTCTCCGGAGACCTGGGTCTATGATGACAAACCTATGTCACGAAGAGAGATGATGACATAAAAATCATGCTCAATAGGATTACGCTGACGCCCAGGCTGCAGGGCAGGGGAGAAACAGGTGCCTGGTCGCCTTGTGGCTTCCTTGAGGCCCAATTCGCAGGCCCTGCTTCCGGGAAGCCCTGTTTCCCCTCCTGGGGAATCCAAGCTATCCAGGTGCACATACCTAGGAGAGCCCTCAGGGCTCCATTCGAAAGCACCTGGTGTGACTGTCTAGCCTCGGGCAAGGCTTTATTGGCCAACACGCTGCTCATGTCCCTGTCTCTTCTGCTGTCTTTCAGTGACCCGGGATGCCGTTTCAGAGCCCGCAGCATCCTGGCACATTTCAGGTAACTGGAAATATCAAACCAAGGGCTGGGATCTCTAAACATCGTGTGCCCTCGCCTTCTGAGGCCTCTGAAACACCAAGAACCTTTCCACCTTGGAAGCAAGGCCTCCAGGCTTTGGCCTGATGGCGGCAAACTTCTAGCCCTCCAACCTGTGGGTGCCGAATGGCAATTCCAAATGTATACCCTGTCCTGGACAATTCCAAGGGAATTGGACAGGAGGCACTGATCAGGGACTTCAGTGCAACACCCATAGTTGGAGTCAGGAGGACCAGGGCGTCTCTGGGTCAAGGCACGGGGATAGTGCAAGTTAACCTTCACTTGAACCCCACCCCCGGCTTAGTTTTTTCTTTGGACCTCCCAAACAGTTTGGGGTGGGCAGAGAAAGACCTTCAAGGTCACATTGTGACACAAGGCATGAGACCCACGTCCTTCACGAAGGGGCTTTCAGGAAGGGCCATCTGGCACACCCTAGAGCACCTGCTGAACCCCGCCTACATCTTGGGCATATGGGACTTAGGGACATCCGGAACATTCTACTGCTGGACTGGACCCACAAGGCGTTCCCTCCCCATGTGACTTAGAGAGGCAACTTGATTGACCTCCCACGCATCAGTCTCCAGCTGCCAAGGCGAGATTGTGTTTCAGGGAATGCAATCTCTTCCCGGCCACCAGGCCAAGAGCCCTGATTGTTTTCAGAGCCTCCCAACCGTAGGCGTTCCCAACGAATTTCAGCTCCATGCATATCCCACAAAGCTCTGAAAACACACTTCTGTGAGCACTGTGATGTGGATTTTCCCCAGGGGTGTAGACCAGGCATGTGACACAGGCTGGAGACCAGCAAATGACGCCCCGGGTAGAATTGATTGTTTTATGAATTGATTTGTCTGTGGGTATCAGCCATTATATATACATATATATGGTGCTCTAGCACAGAGAACTGATGACAGGTCTCTGACTTGGTGGGGCCAAGGCAGGAATCACTGGGAAAAAAGATTTCATTAGCCCTGTATAGTGCCTGGACAATTGTCATCAGTCTAAGTCTCTAAGTCAGAGCACGAGGGGAAAGGTGCCCTTACTGAAAAACTCAAGTTAAAATTTGGGCGGGCCAGAAAGACACCTATCCCTTCCTGTGTGGCAGGAGTCACTCTTTGATGTTCCAAGGGCCAGAGATTTACTAAACCTGGTCATGCGTTCAGACCATGGTCCCATGATCCCTCAGACCGTGCAGTGTCATCAGTGGCCCATCTCAAGAGTGCCCTGACATCCTCCGCTTTCTTCCTCCCAAAAAGGTGCCCTTAGGAAGAAGAGAACTCATTCTGCTGCATCCCTTGAAGCAGAGTTCACCAGGCCGAGCTGACCTTTGGGCCTAACCTTCTCACAGCCAAGGCCCTCATCAGCACTGGCAGCCCTGGTAAGCAATCTTGTTTGTGTCCTAAACGCATGTGTAGCTGTGCTCTCCGGAGACCTGGGTCTATGATGACAAACCTATGTCACGAAGAGAGATGATGACATAAAAATCATGCTCAATAGGATTACGCTGACGCCCAGGCTGCAGGGCAGGGGAGAAACAGGTGCCTGGTCGCCTTGTGGCTTCCTTGAGGCCCAATTCGCAGGCCCTGCTTCCGGGAAGCCCTGTTTCCCCTCCTGGGGAATCCAAGCTATCCAGGTGCACATACCTAGGAGAGCCCTCAGGGCTCCATTCGAAAGCACCTGGTGTGACTGTCTAGCCTCGGGCAAGGCTTTATTGGCCAACACGCTGCTCATGTCCCTGTCTCTTCTGCTGTCTTTCAGTGACCCGGGATGCCGTTTCAGAGCCCGCAGCATCCTGGCACATTTCAGGTAACTGGAAATATCAAACCAAGGGCTGGGATCTCTAAACATCGTGTGCCCTCGCCTTCTGAGGCCTCTGAAACACCAAGAACCTTTCCACCTTGGAAGCAAGGCCTCCAGGCTTTGGCCTGATGGCGGCAAACTTCTAGCCCTCCAACCTGTGGGTGCCGAATGGCAATTCCAAATGTATACCCTGTCCTGGACAATTCCAAGGGAATTGGACAGGAGGCACTGATCAGGGACTTCAGTGCAACACCCATAGTTGGAGTCAGGAGGACCAGGGCGTCTCTGGGTCAAGGCACGGGGATAGTGCAAGTTAACCTTCACTTGAACCCCACCCCCGGCTTAGTTTTTTCTTTGGACCTCCCAAACAGTTTGGGGTGGGCAGAGAAAGACCTTCAAGGTCACATTGTGACACAAGGCATGAGACCCACGTCCTTCACGAAGGGGCTTTCAGGAAGGGCCATCTGGCACACCCTAGAGCACCTGCTGAACCCCGCCTACATCTTGGGCATATGGGACTTAGGGACATCCGGAACATTCTACTGCTGGACTGGACCCACAAGGCGTTCCCTCCCCATGTGACTTAGAGAGGCAACTTGATTGACTTCCCACGCATCAGTCTCCAGCTGCCAAGGCGAGATTGTGTTTCAGGGAATGCAATCTCTTCCCGGCCACCAGGCCAAGAGCCCTGATTGTTTTCAGAGCCTCCCAACCGTAGGCGTTCCCAACGAATTTCAGCTCCATGCATATCCCACAAAGCTCTGAAAACACACTTCTGTGAGCACTGTGATGTGGATTTTCCCCAGGGGTGTAGACCAGGCATGTGACACAGGCTGGAGACCAGCAAATGACGCCCCGGGTAGAATTGATTGTTTTATGAATTGATTTGTCTGTGGGTATCAGCCATTATATATACATATATATGATGCTCTAGCACAGAGAACTGATGACAGGTCTCTGACTTGGTGGGGCCAAGCAGGAATCACTGGGAAAAAAGATTTCATTAGCCCTGTATAGTGCCTGGACAATTGTCATCAGTCTAAGTCTCTAAGTCAGAGCACGAGGGGAAAGGTGCCCTTACTGAAAAACTCTAGTTAAAATTTGGGCGGGCCAGAAAGACACCTATCCCTTCCTGTGTGGCAGGAGTCACTCTTTGATGTTCCAAGGGCCAGAGATTTACTAAACCTGGTCATGCGTTCAGACCATGGTCCCATGATCCCTCAGACCGTGCAGTGTCATCAGTGGCCCATCTCAAGAGTGCCCTGACATCCTCCCCTTTCTTCCTCCCAAAAAGGTGCCCTTAGGAAGAAGAGAACTCATTCTGCTGCATCCCTTGAAGCAGAGTTCACCAGGCCGAGCTGAACTTTGGGCCTAACCTTCTCACAGCCAAGGCCCTCATCAGCACTGGCAGCCCTGGTAAGCAATCTTGTTTGTGGACTAAACGCATGTGTAGCTGTGCTCTCCGGAGACCTGGGTCTATGATGACAAACCTATGTCACGAAGAGAGATGATGACATAAAAATCATGCTCAATAGGATTACGCTGAGGCCCAGGCTGCAGGGCAGGGGAGAAACAGGTGCCTGGTCGCCTTGTGGCTTCCTTGAGGCCCAATTCTCAGGCCCTGCTTCCCGAAGCCCTGTTTCCCCTCCTGGGGAATCCAAGCTATCCAGGTGCACATACCTAGGAGAGCCCTCAGGGCTCCATTCCAAAGCACCTGGTGTGACTGTCTAGCCTCGGGCAAGGCTTTATTGGCCAACACGCTGCTCATGTCCCTGTCTCTTCTGCTGTCTTTCAGTGACCCGGGATGCCGTTTCAGAGCCCGCAGCATCCTGGCACATTTCAGGTAACTGGAAATATCAAACCAAGGGCTGGGATCTCTAAACATCGTGTGCCCTCGCCTTCTGAGGCCTCTGAAACACCAAGAACCTTTCCACCTTGGAAGCAAGGCCTCCAGGCTCTGGCCTGATGGCGGCAAACTTCTAGCCCTCCAACCTGTGGGTGCCGAATGGCAATTCCAAATGTATAAGCTGTCCTGGACAATTCCAAGGGAATTGGACAGGAGCCACTGATCAGGGACTTCAGTGCAACACCCATAGGTGGAGTCAGGAGGACCAGGGCGTCTCTGGGTCAAGGCACGGGGATAGTGCAAGTTAACCTTCACTTGAACCCCACCCCCGGCCTAGTTTTTTCTTTGGACCTCCCAAACAGTTTGGGGTGGGCAGAGAAAGACCTTCAAGGTCACATTGTGACACAAGGCATGAGACCCACGTCCTTCACGAAGGGGCTTTCAGGAAGGGCCATCTGGCACACCCTAGAGCACCCGCTGAACCCCGCCTACATCTTGGGCATATGGGACTTAGGGACATCCGGAACATTCTACTGCTGGACTGGACCCACAAAGCGTTCCCTCCCCATGTGACTTAGAGAGGCAACTTGATTGACCTCCCACGCATCAGTCTCCAGCTGCCAAGGCGAGAGTGTGTTTCAGGGAATGCAATCTCTTCCTGGCCACGAGGCCAAGAGCCCTGATTGTTTTCAGAGCTTCCCAACCGTAGGTGTTCCCAACGAATTTCAGCTCCATGCATATCCCACAAAGCTCTGAAAACACACTTCTGTGAGCACTGTGATGTGGATTTTCCCCAGGGGTGTAGACCAGGCATGTGACACAGGCTGGAGACCAGCAAATGACGCCCCGGGTAGAATTGATTGTTTTATGAATTGATTTGTCTGTGGGTATCGCCATTATATATACATATATATGGTGCTCTAGCACAGAGAACTGATGACAGGTCTCTGACTTGGTGGGGCCAAGGCAGGAATCACTAGGAAAAAAGATTTCATTAGCCCTGTATAGTGCCTGGACAATTGTCATCAGTCTAAGTCTCTAAGTCAGAGCACGAGGGGAAAGGTGCCCTTACTGAAAAACTCAAGTTAAAATTTGGGCGGGCCAGAAAGACACCTATCCCTTCCTGTGTGGCAGGAGTCACTCTTTGATGTTCCAAGGGCCAGAGATTTACTAAACCTGGTCATGCGTTCAGACCATGGTCCCATGATCCCTCAGACCGTGCAGTGTCATCAGTGGCCCATCTCAAGAGTGCCCTGACATCCTCCCCTTTCTTCCTCCCAAAAAGATGCCCTTAGGAAGAAGAGAATTCATTCTGATGCATCCCTTGAAGCAGAGTTCACCAGGCCGAGCTGACCTTTGGGCCTAACCTTCTCACAGCCAAGGCCCTCATCAGCACTGGCAGCCCTGGTAAGCAATCTTGTTTGTGTCCTAAACGCATGTGTAGCTGTGCTCTCCGGAGACCTGGGTTTATGACGACAAACCTATGTCACGAAGAGAGATGATGACATAAAAATCATGCTCAATAGGATTACGCTGAGGCCCAGGCTGCAGGGCAGGGGAGAAACAGGTGCCTGGTCGCCTTGTGGCTTCCTTGTGGCCCAATTCGCAGGCCCTGCTTCCCGAAGCCCTGTTTCCCCTCCTGGGGAATCCAAGCTATCCAGGTGCACATACCTAGGAGAGCCCTCAGGGCTCCATTCCAAAGCACCTGGTGTGACTGTCTAGCCTCGCTCAAGGCTTTATTGGCCAACACGCTGCTCATGTCCCTGTCTCTTCTGCTGTCTTTCAGTGACCCGGGATGCCGTTTCAGAGCCCGCAGCATCCTGGCACATTTCAGGTAACTGGAAATATCAAACCAAGGGCTGGGATCTCTAAACATCGTGTGCCCTCGCCTTCTGAGGCCTCTGAAACACCAAGAACCTTTCCACCTTGGAAGCAAGGCCTCCAGGCTCTGGCCTGATGGCGGCAAACTTCTAGCCCTCCAACCTGTGGGTGCCAAATGGCAATTCCAAATGTATACACTGTCCTGGACAATTCCAAGGGAATTGGACAGGAGCCACTGATCAGGGACTTCAGTGCAACACCCATAGGTGGAGTCAGGAGGACCAGGGCGTCTCTGGGTCAAGGCACGGGGATAGTGCAAGTTAACCTTCACTTGAACCCCACCCCCGGCCTAGTTTTTTCTTTGGACCTCCCAAAGAGTTTGGGGTGGGCAGAGAAAAACCTTCAAGGTCACATTGTGACACAAGGCATGAGACCCACGTCCTTCACGAAGGGGCTTTCAGGAAGGGCCATCTGGCACACCCTAGAGCACCCGATGAACCCCGCCTATATCTTGGGCATATAGGACTTAGGGACATCCGGAACATTCTACTGCTGGACTGGACGCACAAGGCATTCCCTCCCCATGTGACTTAGAGAGGCAACTTGATTGACCTCCCACGCATCAGTCTCCAGCTGCCAAGGCGAGAGTGTGTTTCAGGGAATGCAATCTCTTCCCGGCCACCAGGCCAAGAGCCCTGATTGTTTTCAGAGCCTCCCAACCGTAGGCGTTCCCAACGAATTTCAGCTCCATGCATATCCCACAAAGCTCTGAAAACACACCTCTGTGAGGACTGTGATGTGGATTTTCCCCAGGGGTGTAGACCAGGCATGTGACACAGGCTGGAGACCAGCAAATGACGCCCCGGGTAGAATTGATTGTTTTATGAATTGATTTGTCTGTGGGTATCAGCCATTATATATACATATATATGGTGCTCTACCACAGAGAACTGATGACAGGTCTCTTACTTGGTGGGGCCAAGGCAGGAATCACTGGGAAAAAAGATTTCATTAGCCCTGTATAGTGCCTGGACAATTGTCATCAGTCTAAGTCTCTAAGTCAGAGCACGAGGGGAAAGGTGCCCTTACTGAAAAACTCAAGTTAAAATTTGGGCGGGCCAGAAAGACACCTATCCCTTCCTGTGTGGCAGGAGTCACTCTTTGATGTTCCAAGGGCCAGAGATTTACTAAACCTGGTCATGCGTTCAGACCATGGTCCCATGATCCCTCAGACCGTGCAGTGTCATCAGTGGCCCATCTCAAGAGTGCCCTGACATCCTCCCCTTTCTTCCTCCCAAAAAGGTGCCCTTAGGAAGAAGAGAACTCATTCTGCTGCATCCCTTGAAGCAGAGTTCACCAGGCCGAGCTGAACTTTGGGCCTAACCTTCTCACAGCCAAGGCCCTCATCAGCACTGGCAGCCCTGGTAAGCAATCTTGTTTGTGTCCTGAACGCATGTGTAGCTGTGCTCTCCGGAGACCTGGGTCTATGATGACAAACCTATGTCACGAAGAGAGATGATGACATAAAAATCATGCTCAATAGGATTACGCTGAGGCCCAGGCTGCAGGGCAGGGGAGAAACAGGTGCCTGGTCGCCTTGTGGCTTCCTTGAGGCCCAATTCGCAGGCCCTGCTTCCCGAAGCCCTGTTTCCCCTCCTGGGGAATCCAAGCTATCCAGGTGCACATACCTAGGAGAGCCCTCAGGGCTCCATTCCAAAGCACCTGGTGTGACTGTCTAGCCTCGGGCAAGGCTTTAGCGGCCAACACGCTGCTCATGTCCCTGTCTTTTCTGCTGTCTTTCAGTGACCCGGGATGCCGTTTCAGAGCCCGCAGCATCCTGGCACATTTCAGGTAACTGGAAATATCAAACCAAGGGCTGGGATCTCTAAACATCGTGTGCCCTCGCCTTCTGAGGCCTCTGAAACACCAAGAACCTTTCCACCTTGGAAGCAAGGCCTCCAGGCTCTGGCCTGATGGCGGCAAACTTCTAGCCCTCCAACCTGTGGGTGCCGAATGGCAATTCCAAATGTATAAGCTGTCCTGGACAATTCCAAGGGAATTGGACAGGAGCCACTGATCAGGGACTTCAGTGCAACACCCATAGGTGGAGTCAGGAGGACCAGGGCGTCTCTGGGTCAAGGCACGGGGATAGTGCAAGTTAACCTTCACTTGAACCCCACCCCCGGCCTAGTTTTTTCTTTGGACCTCCCAAACAGTTTGGGGTGGGCAGAGAAAGACCTTCAAGGTCACATTGTGACACAAGGCATGAGACCCACGTCCTTCACGAAGGGGCTTTCAGGAAGGGCCATCTGGCACACCCTAGAGCACCCGCTGAACCCCGCCTACATCTTGGGCATATGGGACTTAGGGACATCCGGAACATTCTACTGCTGGACTGGACCCACAAAGCGTTCCCTCCCCATGTGACTTAGAGAGGCAACTTGATTGACCTCCCACGCATCAGTCTCCAGCTGCCAAGGCGAGAGTGTGTTTCAGGGAATGCAATCTCTTCCTGGCCACGAGGCCAAGAGCCCTGATTGTTTTCAGAGCTTCCCAACCGTAGGTGTTCCCAACGAATTTCAGCTCCATGCATATCCCACAAAGCTCTGAAAACACACTTCTGTGAGCACTGTGATGTGGATTTTCCCCAGGGGTGTAGACCAGGCATGTGACACAGGCTGGAGACCAGCAAATGACGCCCCGGGTAGAATTGATTGTTTTATGAATTGATTTGTCTGTGGGTATCGCCATTATATATACATATATATGGTGCTCTAGCACAGAGAACTGATGACAGGTCTCTGACTTGGTGGGGCCAAGGCAGGAATCACTAGGAAAAAAGATTTCATTAGCCCTGTATAGTGCCTGGACAATTGTCATCAGTCTAAGTCTCTAAGTCAGAGCACGAGGGGAAAGGTGCCCTTACTGAAAAACTCAAGTTAAAATTTGGGCGGGCCAGAAAGACACCTATCCCTTCCTGTGTGGCAGGAGTCACTCTTTGATGTTCCAAGGGCCAGAGATTTACTAAACCTGGTCATGCGTTCAGACCATGGTCCCATGATCCCTCAGACCGTGCAGTGTCATCAGTGGCCCATCTCAAGAGTGCCCTGACATATTCCCCTTTCTTCCTCCCAAAAAGATGCCCTTAGGAAGAAGAGAATTCATTCTGATGCATCCCTTGAAGCAGAGTTCACCAGGCCGAGCTGACCTTTGGGCCTAACCTTCTCACAGCCAAGGCCCTCATCAGCACTGGCAGCCCTGGTAAGCAATCTTGTTTGTGTCCTAAACGCATGTGTAGCTGTGCTCTCCGGAGACCTGGGTTTATGACGACAAACCTATGTCACGAAGAGAGATGATGACATAAAAATCATGCTCAATAGGATTACGCTGAGGCCCAGGCTGCAGGGCAGGGGAGAAACAGGTGCCTGGTCGCCTTGTGGCTTCCTTGTGGCCCAATTCGCAGGCCCTGCTTCCCGAAGCCCTGTTTCCCCTCCTGGGGAATCCAAGCTATCCAGGTGCACATACCTAGGAGAGCCCTCAGGGCTCCATTCCAAAGCACCTGGTGTGACTGTCTAGCCTCGCTCAAGGCTTTATTGGCCAACACGCTGCTCATGTCCCTGTCTCTTCTGCTGTCTTTCAGTGACCCGGGATGCCGTTTCAGAGCCCGCAGCATCCTGGCACATTTCAGGTAACTGGAAATATCAAACCAAGGGCTGGGATCTCTAAACATCGTGTGCCCTCGCCTTCTGAGGCCTCTGAAACACCAAGAACCTTTCCACCTTGGAAGCAAGGCCTCCAGGCTCTGGCCTGATGGCGGCAAACTTCTAGCCCTCCAACCTGTGGGTGCCAAATGGCAATTCCAAATGTATACACTGTCCTGGACAATTCCAAGGGAATTGGACAGGAGCCACTGATCAGGGACTTCAGTGCAACACCCATAGGTGGAGTCAGGAGGACCAGGGCGTCTCTGGGTCAAGGCACGGGGATAGTGCAAGTTAACCTTCACTTGAACCCCACCCCCGGCCTAGTTTTTTCTTTGGACCTCCCAAAGAGTTTGGGGTGGGCAGAGAAAAACCTTCAAGGTCACATTGTGACACAAGGCATGAGACCCACGTCCTTCACGAAGGGGCTTTCAGGAAGGGCCATCTGGCACACCCTAGAGCACCCGATGAACCCCGCCTATATCTTGGGCATATAGGACTTAGGGACATCCGGAACATTCTACTGCTGGACTGGACGCACAAGGCATTCCCTCCCCATGTGACTTAGAGAGGCAACTTGATTGACCTCCCACGCATCAGTCTCCAGCTGCCAAGGCGAGAGTGTGTTTCAGGGAATGCAATCTCTTCCCGGCCACCAGGCCAAGAGCCCTGATTGTTTTCAGAGCCTCCCAACCGTAGGCGTTCCCAACGAATTTCAGCTCCATGCATATCCCACAAAGCTCTGAAAACACACCTCTGTGAGGACTGTGATGTGGATTTTCCCCAGGGGTGTAGACCAGGCATGTGACACAGGCTGGAGACCAGCAAATGACGCCCCGGGTAGAATTGATTGTTTTATGAATTGATTTGTCTGTGGGTATCAGCCATTATATATACATATATATGGTGCTCTACCACAGAGAACTGATGACAGGTCTCTTACTTGGTGGGGCCAAGGCAGGAATCACTGGGAAAAAAGATTTCATTAGCCCTGTATAGTGCCTGGACAATTGTCATCAGTCTAAGTCTCTAAGTCAGAGCACGAGGGGAAAGGTGCCCTTACTGAAAAACTCAAGTTAAAATTTGGGCGGGCCAGAAAGACACCTATCCCTTCCTGTGTGGCAGGAGTCACTCTTTGATGTTCCAAGGGCCAGAGATTTACTAAACCTGGTCATGCGTTCAGACCATGGTCCCATGATCCCTCAGACCGTGCAGTGTCATCAGTGGCCCATCTCAAGAGTGCCCTGACATCCTCCCCTTTCTTCCTCCCAAAAAGGTGCCCTTAGGAAGAAGAGAACTCATTCTGCTGCATCCCTTGAAGCAGAGTTCACCAGGCCGAGCTGAACTTTGGGCCTAACCTTCTCACAGCCAAGGCCCTCATCAGCACTGGCAGCCCTGGTAAGCAATCTTGTTTGTGTCCTGAACGCATGTGTAGCTGTGCTCTCCGGAGACCTGGGTCTATGATGACAAACCTATGTCACGAAGAGAGATGATGACATAAAAATCATGCTCAATAGGATTACGCTGAGGCCCAGGCTGCAGGGCAGGGGAGAAACAGGTGCCTGGTCGCCTTGTGGCTTCCTTGAGGCCCAATTCGCAGGCCCTGCTTCCGGGAAGCCCTGTTTCCCCTCCTGGGGAATCCAAGCTATCCAGGTGCACATACCTAGGAGAGCCCTCAGGGCTCCATTCCAAAGCACCTGGTGTGACTGTCTAGCCTCGGGCAAGGCTTTATTGGCCAACACGCTGCTCATGTCCCTGTCTCTTCTGCTGTCTTTCAGTGACCCGGGATGCCGTTTCAGAGCCCGCAGCATCCTGGCACATTTCAGGTAACTGGAAATATCAAACCAAGGGCTGGGATCTCTAAACATCGTGTGCCCTCGCCTTCTGAGGCCTCTGAAACACCAAGAACCTTTCCACCTTGGAAGCAAGGCCTCCAGGCTCTGGCCTGATGGCGGCAAACTTCTAGCCCTCCAACCTGTGGGTGCCAAATGGCAATTCCAAATGTATACAATGTCCTGGACAATTCCAAGGGAATTGGACAGGAGCCACTGATCAGGGACTTCAGTGCAACACCCATAGGTGGAGTCAGGAGGACCAGGGCGTCTCTGGGTCAAGGCACGGGGATAGTGCAAGTTAACCTTCACTTGAACCCCACCCCCGGCCTAGTTTTTTCTTTGGACCTCCCAAACAGTTTGGGGTGGGCAGAGAAAGACCTTCAAGGTCACATTGTGACACAAGGCATGAGACCCACGTCCTTCACGAAGGGGCTTTCAGGAAGGGCCATCTGGCACACCCTAGAGCACCCGCTGAACCCCGCCTACATCTTGGGCATATGGGACTTAGGGACATCCGGAACATTCTACTGCTGGACTGGACCCACAAGGCGTTCCCTCCCCATGTGACTTAGAGAGGCAACTTGATTGACCTCCCACGCATCAGTCTCCAGCTGCCAAGGCGAGAGTTTGTTTCAGGGAATGCAATCTCTTCCCGGCCACCAGGCCAAGAGCCCTGATTGTTTTCAGAGCCTCCCAACCGTAGGCGTTCCCAACGAATTTCAGCTCCATGCATATCCCACAAAGCTCTGAAAACACACTTCTGTGAGCACTGTGATGTGGATTTCCCCCAGGGGTGTAGACCAGGCATGTGACACAGGCTGGAGACCAGCAAATGACGCCCCGGGTAGAATTGATTGTTTTATGAATTGATTTGTCTGTGGGTATCAGCCATTATATATACATATATATGGTGCTCTACCACAGAGAACTGATGACAGGTCTCTGACTTGGTGGGGCCAAGGCAGGAATCACTGGGAAAAAAGATTTCATTAGCCCTGTATAGTGCCTGGACAATTGTCATCAGTCTAAGTCTCTAAGTCAGAGCACGAGGGGAAAGGTGCCCTTACTGAAAAACTCAAGTTAAAATTTGGGCGGGCCAGAAAGACACCTATCCCTTCCTGTGTGGCAGGAGTCACTCTTTGATGTTCCAAGGGCCAGAGATTTACTAAACCTGGTCATGCGTTCAAACCATGGTCCCATGATCCCTCAGACCGTGCAGTGTCATCAGTGGCCCATCTCAAGAGTGCCCTGACATCCTCCCCTTTCTTCCTCCCAAAAAGGTGCCCTTAGGAAGAAGAGAACTCATTCTGCTGCATCCCTTGAAGCAGAGTTCACCAGGCCGAGCTGACCTTTGGGCCTAACCTTCTCACAGCCAAGGCCCTCATCAGCACTGCCAGCCCTGGTAAGCAATCTTGTTTGTGGACTAAACGCATGTGTAGCTGTGCTCTCCGGAGACCTGGGTCTATGATGACAAACCTATGTCACGAAGAGAGATGATGACATAAAAATCATGCTCAATAGGATTACGCTGAGGCCCAGGCTGCAGGGCAGGGGAGAAACAGGTGCCTGGTCGCCTTGTGGCTTCCTTGAGGCCCAATTCGCAGGCCCTGCTTCCCGAAGCCCTGTTTCCCCTCCTGGGGAATCCAAGCTATCCAGGTGCACATACCTAGGAGAGCCCTCAGGGCTCCATTCCAAAGCACCTGGTGTGACTGTCTAGCCTCGGGCAAGGCTTTATTGGCCAACACGCTGCTCATGTCCCTGTCTCTTCTGCTGTCTTTCAGTGACCCGGGATGCCGTTTCAGAGCCCGCAGCATCCTGGCACATTTCAGGTAACTGGAAATATCAAACCAAGGGCTGGGATCTCTAAACATCGTGTGCCCTCGCCTTCTGAGGCCTCTGAAACACCAAGAACCTTTCCACCTTGGAAGCAAGGCCTCCAGGCTCTTGCCTGATGGCGGCAAACTTCTAGCCCTCCAACCTGTGGGTGCCGAATGGCAATTCCAAATGTATACACTGTCCTGGACAATTCCAAGGGAATTGGACAGGAGCCACTGATCAGGGACTTCAGTGCAACACCCATAGGTGGAGTCAGGAGGACCAGGGCGTCTCTGGGTCAAGGCACGGGGATAGTGCAAGTTAACCTTCACTTGAACCCCACCCCCGGCCTAGTTTTTTCTTTGGACCTCCCAAACAGTTTGGGGTGGGCAGAGAAAGACCTTCAAGGTCACATTGTGACACAAGGCATGAGACCCACGTCCTTCACGAAGGGGCTTTCAGGAAGGGCCATCTGGCACACCCTAGAGCACCCGCTGAACCCCGCCTACATCTTGGGCATATGGGACTTAGGGACATCCGGAACATTCTACTGCTGGACTGGACCCACAAAGCGTTCCCTCCCCATGTGACTTAGAGAGGCAACTTGATTGACCTCCCACGCATCAGTCTCCAGCTGCCAAGGCGAGAGTGTGTTTCAGGGAATGCAATCTCTTCCTGGCCACGAGGCCAAGAGCCCTGATTGTTTTCAGAGCTTCCCAACCGTAGGTGTTCCCAACGAATTTCAGCTCCATGCATATCCCACAAAGCTCTGAAAACACACTTCTGTGAGCCCTGTGATGTGGATTTTCCCCAGGGGTGTAGACCAGGCATGTGACACAGGCTGGAGACCAGCAAATGACGCCCCGGGTAGAATTGATTGTTTTATGAATTGATTTGTCTGTGGGTATCGCCATTATATATACATATATATGGTGCTCTAGCACAGAGAACTGATGACAGGTCTCTGACTTGGTGGGGCCAAGGCAGGAATCACTAGGAAAAAAGATTTCATTAGCCCTGTATAGTGCCTGGACAATTGTCATCAGTCTAAGTCTCTAAGTCAGAGCACGAGGGGAAAGGTGCCCTTACTGAAAAACTCAAGTTAAAATTTGGGCGGGCCAGAAAGACACCTATCCCTTCCTGTGTGGCAGGAGTCACTCTTTGATGTTCCAAGGGCCAGAGATTTACTAAACCTGGTCATGCGTTCAGACCATGGTCCCATGATCCCTCAGACCGTGCAGTGTCATCAGTGGCCCATCTCAAGAGTGCCCTGACATCCTCCCCTTTCTTCCTCCCAAAAAGATGCCCTTAGGAAGAAGAGAATTCATTCTGATGCATCCCTTGAAGCAGAGTTCACCAGGCCGAGCTGACCTTTGGGCCTAACCTTCTCACAGCCAAGGCCCTCATCAGCACTGGCAGCCCTGGTAAGCAATCTTGTTTGTGTCCTAAACGCATGTGTAGCTGTGCTCTCCGGAGACCTGGGTCTATGATGACAAACCTATGTCACGAAGAGAGATGATGACATAAAAATCATGCTCAATAGGATTACGCTGAGGCCCAGGCTGCAGGGCAGGGGAGAAACAGGTGCCTGGTCGCCTTGTGGCTTCCTTGTGGCCCAATTCGCAGGCCCTGCTTCCCGAAGCCCTGTTTCCCCTCCTGGGGAATCCAAGCTATCCAGGTGCACATACCTAGGAGAGCCCTCAGGGCTCCATTCCAAAGCACCTGGTGTGACTGTCTAGCCTCGCTCAAGGCTTTATTGGCCAACACGCTGCTCATGTCCCTGTCTCTTCTGCTGTCTTTCAGTGACCCGGGATGCCGTTTCAGAGCCCGCAGCATCCTGGCACATTTCAGGTAACTGGAAATATCAAACCAAGGGCTGGGATCTCTAAACATCGTGTGCCCTCGCCTTCTGAGGCCTCTGAAACACCAAGAACCTTTCCACCTTGGAAGCAAGGCCTCCAGGCTCTGGCCTGATGGCGGCAAACTTCTAGCCCTCCAACCTGTGGGTGCCAAATGGCAATTCCAAATGTATACACTGTCCTGGACAATTCCAAGGGAATTGGACAGGAGCCACTGATCAGGGACTTCAGTGCAACACCCATAGGTGGAGTCAGGAGGACCAGGGCGTCTCTGGGTCAAGGCACGGGGATAGTGCAAGTTAACCTTCACTTGAACCCCACCCCCGGCCTAGTTTTTTCTTTGGACCTCCCAAACAGTTTGGGGTGGGCAGAGAAAAACCTTCAAGGTCACATTGTGACACAAGGCATGAGACCCACGTCCTTCACGAAGGGGCTTTCAGGAAGGGCCATCTGGCACACCCTAGAGCACCCGATGAACCCCGCCTATATCTTGGGCATATAGGACTTAGGGACATCCGGAACATTCTACTGCTGGACTGGACGCACAAGGCATTCCCTCCCCATGTGACTTAGAGAGGCAACTTGATTGACCTCCCACGCATCAGTCTCCAGCTGCCAAGGCGAGAGTGTGTTTCAGGGAATGCAATCTCTTCCCGGCCACCAGGCCAAGAGCCCTGATTGTTTTCAGAGCCTCCCAACCGTAGGCGTTCCCAACGAATTTCAGCTCCATGCATATCCCACAAAGCTCTGAAAACACACCTCTGTGAGGACTGTGATGTGGATTTTCCCCAGGGGTGTAGACCAGGCATGTGACACAGGCTGGAGACCAGCAAATGATGCCCCGGGTAGAATTGATTGTTTTATGAATTGATTTGTCTGTGGGTATCAGCCATTATATATACATATATATGGTGCTCTACCACAGAGAACTGATGACAGGTCTCTTACTTGGTGGGGCCAAGGCAGGAATCACTGGGAAAAAAGATTTCATTAGCCCTGTATAGTGCCTGGACAATTGTCATCAGTCTAAGTCTCTAAGTCAGAGCACGAGGGGAAAGGTGCCCTTACTGAAAAACTCAAGTTAAAATTTGGGCGGGCCAGAAAGACACCTATCCCTTCCTGTGTGGCAGGAGTCACTCTTTGATGTTCCAAGGGCCAGAGATTTACTAAACCTGGTCATGCGTTCAGACCATGGTCCCATGATCCCTCAGACCGTGCAGTGTCATCAGTGGCCCATCTCAAGAGTGCCCTGACATCCTCCCCTTTCTTCCTCCCAAAAAGGTGCCCTTAGGAAGAAGAGAACTCATTCTGCTGCATCCCTTGAAGCAGAGTTCACCAGGCCGAGCTGAACTTTGGGCCTAACCTTCTCACAGCCAAGGCCCTCATCAGCACTGGCAGCCCTGGTAAGCAATCTTGTTTGTGTCCTGAACGCATGTGTAGCTGTGCTCTCCGGAGACCTGGGTCTATGATGACAAACCTATGTCACGAAGAGAGATGATGACATAAAAATCATGCTCAATAGGATTACGCTGAGGCCCAGGCTGCAGGGCAGGGGAGAAACAGGTGCCTGGTCGCCTTGTGGCTTCCTTGAGGCCCAATACGCAGGCCCTGCTTCCGGGAAGCCCTGTTTCCCCTCCTGGGGAATCCAAGCTATCCAGGTGCACATACCTAGGAGAGCCCTCAGGGCTCCATTCCAAAGCACCTGGTGTGACTGTCTAGCCTCGGGCAAGGCTTTATTGGCCAACACGCTGCTCATGTCCCTGTCTCTTCTGCTGTCTTTCAGTGACCCGGGATGCCGTTTCAGAGCCCGCAGCATCCTGGCACATTTCAGGTAACTGGAAATATCAAACCAAGGGCTGGGATCTCTAAACATCGTGTGCCCTCGCCTTCTGAGGCCTCTGAAACACCAAGAACCTTTCCACCTTGGAAGCAAGGCCTCCAGGCTCTGGCCTGATGGCGGCAAACTTCTAGCCCTCCAACCTGTGGGTGCCAAATGGCAATTCCAAATGTATACAATGTCCTGGACAATTCCAAGGGAATTGGACAGGAGCCACTGATCAGGGACTTCAGTGCAACACCCATAGGTGGAGTCAGGAGGACCAGGGCGTCTCTGGGTCAAGGCACGGGGATAGTGCAAGTTAACCTTCACTTGAACCCCACCCCCGGCCTAGTTTTTTCTTTGGACCTCCCAAACAGTTTGGGGTGGGCAGAGAAAGACCTTCAAGGTCACATTGTGACACAAGGCATGAGACCCACGTCCTTCCCGAAGGGGCTTTCAGGAAGGGCCATCTGGCACACCCTAGAGCACCCGATGAACCCCGCCTATATCTTGGGCATATAGGACTTAGGGACATCCGGAACATTCTACTGCTGGACTGGACGCACAAGGCATTCCCTCCCCATGTGACTTAGAGAGGCAACTTGATTGACCTCCCACGCATCAGTCTCCAGCTGCCAAGGCGAGAGTGTGTTTCAGGGAATGCAATCTCTTCCCGGCCACCAGGCCAAGAGCCCTGATTGTTTTCAGAGCCTCCCAACCGTAGGCGTTCCCAACGAATTTCAGCTCCATGCATATCCCACAAAGCTCTGAAAACACACCTCTGTGAGGACTGTGATGTGGATTTTCCCCAGGGGTGTAGACCAGGCATGTGACACAGGCTGGAGACCAGCAAATGACGCCCCGGGTAGAATTGATTGTTTTATGAATTGATTTGTCTGTGGGTATCAGCCATTATATATACATATATATGGTGCTCTACCACAGAGAACTGATGACAGGTCTCTTACTTGGTGGGGCCAAGGCAGGAATCACTGGGAAAAAAGATTTCATTAGCCCTGTATAGTGCCTGGACAATTGTCATCAGTCTAAGTCTCTAAGTCAGAGCACGAGGGGAAAGGTGCCCTTACTGAAAAACTCAAGTTAAAATTTGGGCGGGCCAGAAAGACACCTATCCCTTCCTGTGTGGCAGGAGTCACTCTTTGATGTTCCAAGGGCCAGAGATTTACTAAACCTGGTCATGCGTTCAGACCATGGTCCCATGATCCCTCAGACCGTGCAGTGTCATCAGTGGCCCATCTCAAGAGTGCCCTGACATCCTCCCCTTTCTTCCTCCCAAAAAGGTGCCCTTAGGAAGAAGAGAACTCATTCTGCTGCATCCCTTGAAGCAGAGTTCACCAGGCCGAGCTGAACTTTGGGCCTAACCTTCTCACAGCCAAGGCCCTCATCAGCACTGGCAGCCCTGGTAAGCAATCTTGTTTGTGTCCTGAACGCATGTGTAGCTGTGCTCTCCGGAGACCTGGGTCTATGATGACAAACCTATGTCACGAAGAGAGATGATGACATAAAAATCATGCTCAATAGGATTACGCTGAGGCCCAGGCTGCAGGGCAGGGGAGAAACAGGTGCCTGGTCGCCTTGTGGCTTCCTTGAGGCCCAATTCGCAGGCCCTGCTTCCGGGAAGCCCTGTTTCCCCTCCTGGGGAATCCAAGCTATCCAGGTGCACATACCTAGGAGAGCCCTCAGGGCTCCATTCCAAAGCACCTGGTGTGACTGTCTAGCCTCGGGCAAGGCTTTATTGGCCAACACGCTGCTCATGTCCCTGTCTCTTCTGCTGTCTTTCAGTGACCCGGGATGCCGTTTCAGAGCCCGCAGCATCCTGGCACATTTCAGGTAACTGGAAATATCAAACCAAGGGCTGGGATCTCTAAACATCGTGTGCCCTCGCCTTCTGAGGCCTCTGAAACACCAAGAACCTTTCCACCTTGGAAGCAAGGCCTCCAGGCTCTGGCCTGATGGCGGCAAACTTCTAGCCCTCCAACCTGTGGGTGCCAAATGGCAATTCCAAATGTATACAATGTCCTGGACAATTCCAAGGGAATTGGACAGGAGCCACTGATCAGGGACTTCAGTGCAACACCCATAGGTGGAGTCAGGAGGACCAGGGCGTCTCTGGGTCAAGGCACGGGGATAGTGCAAGTTAACCTTCACTTGAACCCCACCCCCGGCCTAGTTTTTTCTTTGGACCTCCCAAACAGTTTGGGGTGGGCAGAGAAAGACCTTCAAGGTCACATTGTGACACAAGGCATGAGACCCACGTCCTTCACGAAGGGGCTTTCAGGAAGGGCCATCTGGCACACCCTAGAGCACCCGCTGAACCCCGCCTACATCTTGGGCATATGGGACTTAGGGACATCCGGAACATTCTACTGCTGGACTGGACCCACAAGGCGTTCCCTCCCCATGTGACTTAGAGAGGCAACTTGATTGACCTCCCACGCATCAGTCTCCAGCTGCCAAGGCGAGAGTTTGTTTCAGGGAATGCAATCTCTTCCCGGCCACCAGGCCAAGAGCCCTGATTGTTTTCAGAGCCTCCCAACCGTAGGCGTTCCCAACGAATTTCAGCTCCATGCATATCCCACAAAGCTCTGAAAACACACTTCTGTGAGCACTGTGATGTGGATTTCCCCCAGGGGTGTAGACCAGGCATGTGACACAGGCTGGAGACCAGCAAATGACGCCCCGGGTAGAATTGATTGTTTTATGAATTGATTTGTCTGTGGGTATCAGCCATTATATATACATATATATGGTGCTCTACCACAGAGAACTGATGACAGGTCTCTGACTTGGTGGGGCCAAGGCAGGAATCACTGGGAAAAAAGATTTCATTAGCCCTGTATAGTGCCTGGACAATTGTCATCAGTCTAAGTCTCTAAGTCAGAGCACGAGGGGAAAGGTGCCCTTACTGAAAAACTCAAGTTAAAATTTGGGCGGGCCAGAAAGACACCTATCCCTTCCTGTGTGGCAGGAGTCACTCTTTGATGTTCCAAGGGCCAGAGATTTACTAAACCTGGTCATGCGTTCAAACCATGGTCCCATGATCCCTCAGACCGTGCAGTGTCATCAGTGGCCCATCTCAAGAGTGCCCTGACATCCTCCCCTTTCTTCCTCCCAAAAAGGTGCCCTTAGGAAGAAGAGAACTCATTCTGCTGCATCCCTTGAAGCAGAGTTCACCAGGCCGAGCTGACCTTTGGGCCTAACCTTCTCACAGCCAAGGCCCTCATCAGCACTGCCAGCCCTGGTAAGCAATCTTGTTTGTGGACTAAACGCATGTGTAGCTGTGCTCTCCGGAGACCTGGGTCTATGATGACAAACCTATGTCACGAAGAGAGATGATGACATAAAAATCATGCTCAATAGGATTACGCTGAGGCCCAGGCTGCAGGGCAGGGGAGAAACAGGTGCCTGGTCGCCTTGTGGCTTCCTTGAGGCCCAATTCGCAGGCCCTGCTTCCCGAAGCCCTGTTTCCCCTCCTGGGGAATCCAAGCTATCCAGGTGCACATACCTAGGAGAGCCCTCAGGGCTCCATTCCAAAGCACCTGGTGTGACTGTCTAGCCTCGGGCAAGGCTTTATTGGCCAACACGCTGCTCATGTCCCTGTCTCTTCTGCTGTCTTTCAGTGACCCGGGATGCCGTTTCAGAGCCCGCAGCATCCTGGCACATTTCAGGTAACTGGAAATATCAAACCAAGGGCTGGGATCTCTAAACATCGTGTGCCCTCGCCTTCTGAGGCCTCTGAAACACCAAGAACCTTTCCACCTTGGAAGCAAGGCCTCCAGGCTCTTGCCTGATGGCGGCAAACTTCTAGCCCTCCAACCTGTGGGTGCCGAATGGCAATTCCAAATGTATACACTGTCCTGGACAATTCCAAGGGAATTGGACAGGAGCCACTGATCAGGGACTTCAGTGCAACACCCATAGGTGGAGTCAGGAGGACCAGGGCGTCTCTGGGTCAAGGCACGGGGATAGTGCAAGTTAACCTTCACTTGAACCCCACCCCCGGCCTAGTTTTTTCTTTGGACCTCCCAAACAGTTTGGGGTGGGCAGAGAAAGACCTTCAAGGTCACATTGTGACACAAGGCATGAGACCCACGTCCTTCACGAAGGGGCTTTCAGGAAGGGCCATCTGGCACACCCTAGAGCACCCGCTGAACCCCGCCTACATCTTGGGCATATGGGACTTAGGGACATCCGGAACATTCTACTGCTGGACTGGACCCACAAAGCGTTCCCTCCCCATGTGACTTAGAGAGGCAACTTGATTGACCTCCCACGCATCAGTCTCCAGCTGCCAAGGCGAGAGTGTGTTTCAGGGAATGCAATCTCTTCCTGGCCACGAGGCCAAGAGCCCTGATTGTTTTCAGAGCTTCCCAACCGTAGGTGTTCCCAACGAATTTCAGCTCCATGCATATCCCACAAAGCTCTGAAAACACACTTCTGTGAGCACTGTGATGTGGATTTTCCCCAGGGGTGTAGACCAGGCATGTGACACAGGCTGGAGACCAGCAAATGACGCCCCGGGTAGAATTGATTGTTTTATGAATTGATTTGTCTGTGGGTATCGCCATTATATATACATATATATGGTGCTCTAGCACAGAGAACTGATGACAGGTCTCTGACTTGGTGGGGCCAAGGCAGGAATCACTAGGAAAAAAGATTTCATTAGCCCTGTATAGTGCCTGGACAATTGTCATCAGTCTAAGTCTCTAAGTCAGAGCACGAGGGGAAAGGTGCCCTTACTGAAAAACTCAAGTTAAAATTTGGGCGGGCCAGAAAGACACCTATCCCTTCCTGTGTGGCAGGAGTCACTCTTTGATGTTCCAAGGGCCAGAGATTTACTAAACCTGGTCATGCGTTCAGACCATGGTCCCATGATCCCTCAGACCGTGCAGTGTCATCAGTGGCCCATCTCAAGAGTGCCCTGACATCCTCCCCTTTCTTCCTCCCAAAAAGATGCCCTTAGGAAGAAGAGAATTCATTCTGATGCATCCCTTGAAGCAGAGTTCACCAGGCCGAGCTGACCTTTGGGCCTAACCTTCTCACAGCCAAGGCCCTCATCAGCACTGGCAGCCCTGGTAAGCAATCTTGTTTGTGTCCTAAACGCATGTGTAGCTGTGCTCTCCGGAGACCTGGGTTTATGACGACAAACCTATGTCACGAAGAGAGATGATGACATAAAAATCATGCTCAATAGGATTACGCTGAGGCCCAGGCTGCAGGGCAGGGGAGAAACAGGTGCCTGGTCGCCTTGTGGCTTCCTTGTGGCCCAATTCGCAGGCCCTGCTTCCCGAAGCCCTGTTTCCCCTCCTGGGGAATCCAAGCTATCCAGGTGCACATACCTAGGAGAGCCCTCAGGGCTCCATTCCAAAGCACCTGGTGTGACTGTCTAGCCTCGCTCAAGGCTTTATTGGCCAACACGCTGCTCATGTCCCTGTCTCTTCTGCTGTCTTTCAGTGACCCGGGATGCCGTTTCAGAGCCCGCAGCATCCTGGCACATTTCAGGTAACTGGAAATATCAAACCAAGGGCTGGGATCTCTAAACATCGTGTGCCCTCGCCTTCTGAGGCCTCTGAAACACCAAGAACCTTTCCACCTTGGAAGCAAGGCCTCCAGGCTCTGGCCTGATGGCGGCAAACTTCTAGCCCTCCAACCTGTGGGTGCCAAATGGCAATTCCAAATGTATACACTGTCCTGGACAATTCCAAGGGAATTGGACAGGAGCCACTGATCAGGGACTTCAGTGCAACACCCATAGGTGGAGTCAGGAGGACCAGGGCGTCTCTGGGTCAAGGCACGGGGATAGTGCAAGTTAACCTTCACTTGAACCCCACCCCCGGCCTAGTTTTTTCTTTGGACCTCCCAAACAGTTTGGGGTGGGCAGAGAAAAACCTTCAAGGTCACATTGTGACACAAGGCATGAGACCCACGTCCTTCACGAAGGGGCTTTCAGGAAGGGCCATCTGGCACACCCTAGAGCACCCGATGAACCCCGCCTATATCTTGGGCATATAGGACTTAGGGACATCCGGAACATTCTACTGCTGGACTGGACGCACAAGGCATTCCCTCCCCATGTGACTTAGAGAGGCAACTTGATTGACCTCCCACGCATCAGTCTCCAGCTGCCAAGGCGAGAGTGTGTTTCAGGGAATGCAATCTCTTCCCGGCCACCAGGCCAAGAGCCCTGATTGTTTTCAGAGCCTCCCAACCGTAGGCGTTCCCAACGAATTTCAGCTCCATGCATATCCCACAAAGCTCTGAAAACACACCTCTGTGAGGACTGTGATGTGGATTTTCCCCAGGGGTGTAGACCAGGCATGTGACACAGGCTGGAGACCAGCAAATGACGCCCCGGGTAGAATTGATTGTTTTATGAATTGATTTGTCTGTGGGTATCAGCCATTATATATACATATATATGGTGCTCTACCACAGAGAACTGATGACAGGTCTCTTACTTGGTGGGGCCAAGGCAGGAATCACTGGGAAAAAAGATTTCATTAGCCCTGTATAGTGCCTGGACAATTGTCATCAGTCTAAGTCTCTAAGTCATAGCACGAGGGGAAAGGTGCCCTTACTGAAAAACTCAAGTTAAAATTTGGGCGGGCCAGAAAGACACCTATCCCTTCCTGTGTGGCAGGAGTCACTCTTTGATGTTCCAAGGGCCAGAGATTTACTAAACCTGGTCATGCGTTCAGACCATGGTCCCATGATCCCTCAGACCGTGCAGTGTCATCAGTGGCCCATCTCAAGAGTGCCCTGACATCCTCCCCTTTCTTCCTCCCAAAAAGGTGCCCTTAGGAAGAAGAGAACTCATTCTGCTGCATCCCTTGAAGCAGAGTTCACCAGGCCGAGCTGAACTTTGGGCCTAACCTTCTCACAGCCAAGGCCCTCATCAGCACTGGCAGCCCTGGTAAGCAATCTTGTTTGTGTCCTGAACGCATGTGTAGCTGTGCTCTCCGGAGACCTGGGTCTATGATGACAAACCTATGTCACGAAGAGAGATGATGACATAAAAATCATGCTCAATAGGATTACGCTGAGGCCCAGGCTGCAGGGCAGGGGAGAAACAGGTGCCTGGTCGCCTTGTGGCTTCCTTGAGGCCCAATACGCAGGCCCTGCTTCCGGGAAGCCCTGTTTCCCCTCCTGGGGAATCCAAGCTATCCAGGTGCACATACCTAGGAGAGCCCTCAGGGCTCCATTCCAAAGCACCTGGTGTGACTGTCTAGCCTCGGGCAAGGCTTTATTGGCCAACACGCTGCTCATGTCCCTGTCTCTTCTGCTGTCTTTCAGTGACCCGGGATGCCGTTTCAGAGCCCGCAGCATCCTGGCACATTTCAGGTAACTGGAAATATCAAACCAAGGGCTGGGATCTCTAAACATCGTGTGCCCTCGCCTTCTGAGGCCTCTGAAACACCAAGAACCTTTCCACCTTGGAAGCAAGGCCTCCAGGCTCTGGCCTGATGGCGGCAAACTTCTAGCCCTCCAACCTGTGGGTGCCAAATGGCAATTCCAAATGTATACAATGTCCTGGACAATTCCAAGGGAATTGGACAGGAGCCACTGATCAGGGACTTCAGTGCAACACCCATAGGTGGAGTCAGGAGGACCAGGGCGTCTCTGGGTCAAGGCACGGGGATAGTGCAAGTTAACCTTCACTTGAACCCCACCCCCGGCCTAGTTTTTTCTTTGGACCTCCCAAACAGTTTGGGGTGGGCAGAGAAAGACCTTCAAGGTCACATTGTGACACAAGGCATGAGACCCACGTCCTTCACGAAGGGGCTTTCAGGAAGGGCCATCTGGCACACCCTAGAGCACCCGATGAACCCCGCCTATATCTTGGGCATATAGGACTTAGGGACATCCGGAACATTCTACTGCTGGACTGGACGCACAAGGCATTCCCTCCCCATGTGACTTAGAGAGGCAACTTGATTGACCTCCCACGCATCAGTCTCCAGCTGCCAAGGCGAGAGTGTGTTTCAGGGAATGCAATCTCTTCCCGGCCACCAGGCCAAGAGCCCTGATTGTTTTCAGAGCCTCCCAACCGTAGGCGTTCCCAACGAATTTCAGCTCCATGCATATCCCACAAAGCTCTGAAAACACACCTCTGTGAGGACTGTGATGTGGATTTTCCCCAGGGGTGTAGACCAGGCATGTGACACAGGCTGGAGACCAGCAAATGACGCCCCGGGTAGAATTGATTGTTTTATGAATTGATTTGTCTGTGGGTATCAGCCATTATATATACATATATATGGTGCTCTACCACAGAGAACTGATGACAGGTCTCTTACTTGGTGGGGCCAAGGCAGGAATCACTGGGAAAAAAGATTTCATTAGCCCTGTATAGTGCCTGGACAATTGTCATCAGTCTAAGTCTCTAAGTCAGAGCACGAGGGGAAAGGTGCCCTTACTGAAAAACTCAAGTTAAAATTTGGGCGGGCCAGAAAGACACCTATCCCTTCCTGTGTGGCAGGAGTCACTCTTTGATGTTCCAAGGGCCAGAGATTTACTAAACCTGGTCATGCGTTCAGACCATGGTCCCATGATCCCTCAGACCGTGCAGTGTCATCAGTGGCCCATCTCAAGAGTGCCCTGACATCCTCCCCTTTCTTCCTCCCAAAAAGGTGCCCTTAGGAAGAAGAGAACTCATTCTGCTGCATCCCTTGAAGCAGAGTTCACCAGGCCGAGCTGAACTTTGGGCCTAACCTTCTCACAGCCAAGGCCCTCATCAGCACTGGCAGCCCTGGTAAGCAATCTTGTTTGTGTCCTGAACGCATGTGTAGCTGTGCTCTCCGGAGACCTGGGTCTATGATGACAAACCTATGTCACGAAGAGAGATGATGACATAAAAATCATGCTCAATAGGATTACGCTGAGGCCCAGGCTGCAGGGCAGGGGAGAAACAGGTGCCTGGTCGCCTTGTGGCTTCCTTGAGGCCCAATACGCAGGCCCTGCTTCCGGGAAGCCCTGTTTCCCCTCCTGGGGAATCCAAGCTATCCAGGTGCACATACCTAGGAGAGCCCTCAGGGCTCCATTCCAAAGCACCTGGTGTGACTGTCTAGCCTCGGGCAAGGCTTTATTGGCCAACACGCTGCTCATGTCCCTGTCTCTTCTGCTGTCTTTCAGTGACCCGGGATGCCGTTTCAGAGCCCGCAGCATCCTGGCACATTTCAGGTAACTGGAAATATCAAACCAAGGGCTGGGATCTCTAAACATCGTGTGCCCTCGCCTTCTGAGGCCTCTGAAACACCAAGAACCTTTCCACCTTGGAAGCAAGGCCTCCAGGCTCTGGCCTGATGGCGGCAAACTTCTAGCCCTCCAACCTGTGGGTGCCAAATGGCAATTCCAAATGTATACAATGTCCTGGACAATTCCAAGGGAATTGGACAGGAGCCACTGATCAGGGACTTCAGTGCAACACCCATAGGTGGAGTCAGGAGGACCAGGGCGTCTCTGGGTCAAGGCACGGGGATAGTGCAAGTTAACCTTCACTTGAACCCCACCCCCGGCCTAGTTTTTTCTTTGGACCTCCCAAACAGTTTGGGGTGGGCAGAGAAAGACCTTCAAGGTCACATTGTGACACAAGGCATGAGACCCACGTCCTTCACGAAGGGGCTTTCAGGAAGGGCCATCTGGCACACCCTAGAGCACCCGCTGAACCCCGCCTACATCTTGGGCATATGGGACTTAGGGACATCCGGAACATTCTACTGCTGGACTGGACCCACAAGGCGTTCCCTCCCCATGTGACTTAGAGAGGCAACTTGATTGACCTCCCACGCATCAGTCTCCAGCTGCCAAGGCGAGAGTTTGTTTCAGGGAATGCAATCTCTTCCCGGCCACCAGGCCAAGAGCCCTGATTGTTTTCAGAGCCTCCCAACCGTAGGCGTTCCCAACGAATTTCAGCTCCATGCATATCCCACAAAGCTCTGAAAACACACTTCTGTGAGCACTGTGATGTGGATTTCCCCCAGGGGTGTAGACCAGGCATGTGACACAGGCTGGAGACCAGCAAATGACGCCCCGGGTAGAATTGATTGTTTTATGAATTGATTTGTCTGTGGGTATCAGCCATTATATATACATATATATGGTGCTCTACCACAGAGAACTGATGACAGGTCTCTGACTTGGTGGGGCCAAGGCAGGAATCACTGGGAAAAAAGATTTCATTAGCCCTGTATAGTGCCTGGACAATTGTCATCAGTCTAAGTCTCTAAGTCAGAGCACGAGGGGAAAGGTGCCCTTACTGAAAAACTCAAGTTAAAATTTGGGCGGGCCAGAAAGACACCTATCCCTTCCTGTGTGGCAGGAGTCACTCTTTGATGTTCCAAGGGCCAGAGATTTACTAAACCTGGTCATGCGTTCAAACCATGGTCCCATGATCCCTCAGACCGTGCAGTGTCATCAGTGGCCCATCTCAAGAGTGCCCTGACATCCTCCCCTTTCTTCCTCCCAAAAAGGTGCCCTTAGGAAGAAGAGAACTCATTCTGCTGCATCCCTTGAAGCAGAGTTCACCAGGCCGAGCTGACCTTTGGGCCTAACCTTCTCACAGCCAAGGCCCTCATCAGCACTGCCAGCCCTGGTAAGCAATCTTGTTTGTGGACTAAACGCATGTGTAGCTGTGCTCTCCGGAGACCTGGGTCTATGATGACAAACCTATGTCACGAAGAGAGATGATGACATAAAAATCATGCTCAATAGGATTACGCTGAGGCCCAGGCTGCAGGGCAGGGGAGAAACAGGTGCCTGGTCGCCTTGTGGCTTCCTTGAGGCCCAATTCGCAGGCCCTGCTTCCCGAAGCCCTGTTTCCCCTCCTGGGGAATCCAAGCTATCCAGGTGCACATACCTAGGAGAGCCCTCAGGGCTCCATTCCAAAGCACCTGGTGTGACTGTCTAGCCTCGGGCAAGGCTTTATTGGCCAACACGCTGCTCATGTCCCTGTCTCTTCTGCTGTCTTTCAGTGACCCGGGATGCCGTTTCAGAGCCCGCAGCATCCTGGCACATTTCAGGTAACTGGAAATATCAAACCAAGGGCTGGGATCTCTAAACATCGTGTGCCCTCGCCTTCTGAGGCCTCTGAAACACCAAGAACCTTTCCACCTTGGAAGCAAGGCCTCCAGGCTCTTGCCTGATGGCGGCAAACTTCTAGCCCTCCAACCTGTGGGTGCCGAATGGCAATTCCAAATGTATACACTGTCCTGGACAATTCCAAGGGAATTGGACAGGAGCCACTGATCAGGGACTTCAGTGCAACACCCATAGTTGGAGTCAGGAGGACCAGGGCGTCTCTGGGTCAAGGCACGGGGATAGTGCAAGTTAACCTTCACTTGAACCCCACCCCCGGCCTAGTTTTTTCTTTGGACCTCCCAAACAGTTTGGGGTGGGCAGAGAAAGACCTTCAAGGTCACATTGTGACACAAGGCATGAGACCCACGTCCTTCACGAAGGGGCTTTCAGGAAGGGCCATCTGGCACACCCTAGAGCACCCGCTGAACCCCGCCTACATCTTGGGCATATGGGACTTAGGGACATGCGGAACATTCTACTGCTGGACTGGACCCACAAGGCGTTCCCTCCCCATGTGACTTAGAGAGGCAACTTGATTGACCTCCCACGCATCAGTCTCCAGCTGCCAAGGCGAGAGTGTGTTTCAGGGAATGCAATCTCTTCCCGGCCACCAGGCCAAGAGCCCTGATTGTTTTCAGAGCCTCCCAACCGTAGGCGTTCCCAACGAATTTCAGCTCCATGCATATCCCACAAAGCTCAGAAAACACACTTCTGTGAGCACTGTGATGTGGATTTTCCCCAGGGGTGTAGACCAGGCATGTGACACAGGCTGGAGACCAGCA
This sequence comes from Peromyscus maniculatus bairdii, assembly GCF_049852395.1. Taxonomy (NCBI): domain Eukaryota; kingdom Metazoa; phylum Chordata; class Mammalia; order Rodentia; family Cricetidae; genus Peromyscus; species Peromyscus maniculatus. Next base: position 69,304,854 of record NC_134852.1, on the reverse strand, counting down.
AATGACGCCCCGGGTAGAATTGATTGTTTTATGAATTGATTTGTCTGTGGGTATCAGCCATTATATATACATATATATGGTGCTCTAGCACAGAGAACTGATGACAGGTCTCTGACTTGGTGGGGCCAAGGCAGGAATCACTGGGAAAAAAGATTTCATTAGCCCTGTATAGTGCCTGGACAATTGTCATCAGTCTAAGTCTCTAAGTCAGAGCACGAGGGGAAAGGTGCCCCTACTGAAAAACTCAAGTTAAAATTTGGGCGGGCCAGAAAGACACCTATCCCTTCCTGTGTGGCAGGAGTCACTCTTTGATGTTCCAAGGGCCAGAGATTTACTAAACCTGGTCATGCGTTCAAACCATGGTCCCATGATCCCTCAGACCGTGCAGTGTCATCAGTGGCCCATCTCAAGAGTGCCCTGACATCCTCCCCTTTCTTCCTCCCAAAAAGGTGCCCTTAGGAAGAAGAGAACTCATTCTGCTGCATCCCTTGAAGCAGAGTTCACCAGGCCGAGCTGACCTTTGGGCCTAACCTTCTCACAGCCAAGGCCCTCATCAGCACTGGCAGCCCTGGTAAGCAATCTTGTTTGTGTCCTAAACGCATGTGTAGCTGTGCTCTCCGGAGACCTGGGTCTATGATGACAAACCTATGTCACGAAGAGAGATGATGACATAAAAATCATGCTCAATAGGATTACGCTGAGGCCCAGGCTGCAGGGCAGGGGAGAAACAGGTGCCTGGTCGCCTTGTGGCTTCCTTGAGGCCCAATTCGCAGGCCCTGCTTCCCGAAGCCCTGTTTCCCCTCCTGGGGAATCCAAGCTATCCAGGTGCACATACCTAGGAGAGCCCTCAGGGCTCCATTCCAAAGCACCTGGTGTGACTGTCTAGCCTCGGGCAAGGCTTTATTGGCCAACACGCTGCTCATGTCCCTGTCTCTTCTGCTGTCTTTCAGTGACCCGGGATGCCGTTTCAGAGCCCGCAGCATCCTGGCACATTTCAGGTAACTGGAAATATCAAACCAAGGGCTGGGATCTCTAAACATCGTGTGCCCTCGCCTTCTGAGGCCTCTGAAACACCAAGAACCTTTCCACCTTGGAAGCAAGGCCTCCAGGCTCTTGCCTGATGGCGGCAAACTTCTAGCCCTCCAACCTGTGGGTGCCGAATGGCAATTCCAAATGTATACACTGTCCTGGACAATTCCAAGGGAATTGGACAGGAGCCACTGATCAGGGACTTCAGTGCAACACCCATAGGTGGAGTCAGGAGGACCAGGGCGTCTCTGGGTCAAGGCACGGGGATAGTGCAAGTTAACCTTCACTTGAACCCCACCCCCGGCCTAGTTTTTTCTTTGGACCTCCCAAACAGTTTGGGGTGGGCAGAGAAAGACCTTCAAGGTCACATTGTGACACAAGGCATGAGACCCACGTCCTTCACGAAGGGGCTTTCAGGAAGGGCCATCTGGCACACCCTAGAGCACCCGCTGAACCCCGCCTACATCTTGGGCATATGGGACTTAGGGACATCCGGAACATTCTACTGCTGGACTGGACCCACAAGGCGTTCCCTCCCCATGTGACTTAGAGAGGCAACTTGATTGACCTCCCACGCATCAGTCTCCAGCTGCCAAGGCGAGAGTGTGTTTCAGGGAATGCAATCTCTTCCCGGCCACCAGGCCAAGAGCCCTGATTGTTTTCAGAGCCTCCCAACCATAGGCGTTCCCAACGAATTTCAGCTCCATGCATATCCCACAAAGCTCAGAAAACACACTTCTGTGAGCACTGTGATGTGGATTTTCCCCAGGGGTGTAGACCAGGCATGTGACACAGGCTGGAGACCAGCAAATGACGCCCCGGGTAGAATTGATTGTTTTATGAATTGATTTGTCTGTGGGTATCAGCCATTATATATACATATATATGGTGCTCTAGCACAGAGAACTGATGACAGGTCTCTGACTTGGTGGGGCCAAGGCAGGAATCACTGGGAAAAAAGATTTCATTAGCCCTGTATAGTGCCTGGACAATTGTCATCAGTCTAAGTCTCTAAGTCAGAGCACGAGGGGAAAGGTGCCCCTACTGAAAAACTCAAGTTAAAATTTGGGCGGGCCAGAAAGACACCTATCCCTTCCTGTGTGGCAGGAGTCACTCTTTGATGTTCCAAGGGCCAGAGATTTACTAAACCTGGTCATGCGTTCAGACCATGGTCCCATGATCCCTCAGACCGTGCAGTGTCATCAGTGGCCCATCTCAAGAGTGCCCTGACATCCTCCCCTTTCTTCCTCCCAAAAAGGTGCCCTTAGGAAGAAGAGAACTCATTCTGCTGCATCCCTTGAAGCAGAGTTCACCAGGCCGAGCTGACCTTTGGGCCTAACCTTCTCACAGCCAAGGCCCTCATCAGCACTGCCAGCCCTGGTAAGCAATCTTGTTTGTGTCCTAAACGCATGTGTAGCTGTGCTCTCCGGAGACCTGGGTCTATGATGACAAACCTATGTCACGAAGAGAGATGATGACATAAAAATCATGCTCAATAGGATTACGCTGAGGCCCAGGCTGCAGGGCAGGGGAGAAACAGGTGCCTGGTCGCCTTGTGGCTTCCTTGAGGCCCAATTCGCAGGCCCTGCTTCCCGAAGCCCTGTTTCCCCTCCTGGGGAATCCAAGCTATCCAGGTGCACATACCTAGGAGAGCCCTCAGGGCTCCATTCCAAAGCACCTGGTGTGACTGTCTAGCCTCGGGCAAGGCTTTATTGGCCAACACGCTGCTCATGTCCCTGTCTCTTCTGCTGTCTTTCAGTGACCCGGGATGCCGTTTCAGAGCCCGCAGCATCCTGGCACATTTCAGGTAACTGGAAATATCAAACCAAGGGCTGGGATCTCTAAACATCGTGTGCCCTCGCCTTCTGAGGCCTCTGAAACACCAAGAACCTTTCCACCTTGGAAGCAAGGCCTCCAAGCTCTGGCCTGATGGCGGCAAACTTCTAGCCCTCCAACCTGTGGGTGCCGAATGGCAATTCCAAATGTATACACTGTCCTGGACAATTCCAAGGGAATTGGACAGGAGCCACTGATCAGGGACTTCAGTGCAACACCCATAGGTGGAGTCAGGAGGACCAGGGCGTCTCTGGGTCAAGGCACGGGGATAGTGCAAGTTAACCTTCACTTGAACCCCACCCCCGGCCTAGTTTTTTCTTTGGACCTCCCAAACAGTTTGGGGTGGGCAGAGAAAGACCTTCAAGGTCACATTGTGACACAAGGCATGAGACCCACGTCCTTCACGAAGGGGCTTTCAGGAAGGGCCATCTGGCACACCCTAGAGCACCCGATGAACCCCGCCTACATCTTGGGCATATGGGACTTAGGGACATCCGGAACATTCTACTGCTGGACTGGACCCACAAGGCGTTCCCTCCCCATGTGACTTAGAGAGGCAACTTGATTGACCTCCCACGCATCAGTCTCCAGCTGCCAAGGCGAGAGTGTGTTTCAGGGAATGCAATCTCTTCCCGGCCACCAGGCCAAGAGCCCTGATTGTTTTCAGAGCCTCCCAACCGTAGGCGTTCCCAACGAATTTCAGCTCCATGCATATCCCACAAAGCTCTGAAAACACACTTCTGTGAGCACTGTGATGTGGATTTTCCCCAGGGGTGTAGACCAGGCATGTGACACAGGCTGGAGACCAGCAAATGACGCCCCGGGTAGAATTGATTGTTTTATGAATTGATTTGTCTGTGGATATCAGCCATTATATATACATATATTTGGTGCTCTAGCACAGAGAACTGATGACAGGTCTCTGACTTGGTGGGGCCAAGGCAGGAATCACTTGGAAAAAAAGATTTCATTAGCCCTGTATAGTGCCTGGACAATTGTCATCAGTCTAAGTCTCTAAGTCAGAGCACGAGGGGAAAGGTGCCCTTACTGAAAAACTCAAGTTAAAATTTGGGCGGGCCAGAAACACACCTATCCCTTCCTGTGTGGCAGGAGTCACTCTTTGATGTTCCAAGGGCCAGAGATTTACTAAACCTGGTCATGCGTTCAGACCATGGTCCCATGATCCCTCAGACCGTGCAGTGTCATCAGTGGCCCATCTCAAGAGTGCCCTGACATCCTCCCCTTTCTTCCTCCCAAAAAGGTGCCCTTAGGAAGAAGAGAACTCATTCTGCTGCATCCCTTGAAGCAGAGTTCACCAGGCCGAGCTGACCTTTGGGCCTAACCTTCTCACAGCCAAGGCCCTCATCAGCACTGGCAGCCCTGGTAAGCAATCTTGTTTGTGTCCTAAACGCATGTGTAGCTGTGCTCTCCGGAGACCTATGTCACGAAGAGAGATGATGACATAAAAATCATGCTCAATAGGATTACGCTGAGGCCCAGGCTGCAGGGCAGGGGAGAAACAGGTGCCTGGTCGCCTTGTGGCTTCCTTGAGGCCCAATTCGCAGGCCCTGCTTCCCGAAGCCCTGTTTCCCCTCCTGGGGAATCCAAGCTATCCAGGTGCACATACCTAGGAGAGCCCTCAGGGCTCCATTCCAAAGCACCTGGTGTGACTGTCTAGCCTCGGGCAAGGCTTTATTGGCCAACACGCTGCTCATGTCCCTGTCTCTTCTGCTGTCTTTCAGTGACCCGGTATGCCGTTTCAGAGCCCGCAGCATCCTGGCACATTTCAGGTAACTGGAAATATCAAACCAAGGGCTGGGATCTCTAAACATCGTGTGCCCTCGCCTTCTGAGGCCTCTGAAACACCAAGAACCTTTCCACCTTGGAAGCAAGGCCTCCAGGCTCTTGCCTGATGGCGGCTAACTTCTAGCCCTCCAACCTGTGGGTGCCGAATGGCAATTCCAAATGTATAAGCTGTCCTGGACAATTCCAAGGGAATTGGACCGGAGCCACTGATCAGGGACTTCAGTGCAACACCCATAGGTGGAGTCAGGAGGACCAGGGCGTCTCTGGGTCAAGGCACGGGGATAGTGCAAGTTAACCTTCACTTGAACCCCACCCCCGGCCTAGTTTTTTCTTTGGACCTCCCAAACAGTTTGGGGTGGGCAGAGAAAGACCTTCAAGGTCACATTGTGACACAAGGCATGAGACCCACGTCCTTCACGAAGGGGCTTTCAGGAAGGGCCATCTGGCACACCCTAGAGCACCCGCTGAACCCCGCCTACATCTTGGGCATATGGGACTTAGGGACATCCGGAACATTCTACTGCTGGACTGGACCCACAAGGGGTTCCCTCCCCATGTGACTTAGAGAGGCAACTTGATTGACCTCCCACGCATCAGTCTCCAGCTGCCAAGGCGAGAGTGTGTTTCAGGGAATGCAATCTCTTCCCGGCCACCAGGCCAAGAGCCCTGATTGTTTTCAGAGCCTCCCAACCGTAGGCGTTCCCAACGAATTTCAGCTCCATGCATATCCCACAAAGCTCAGAAAACACACTTCTGTGAGCACTGTGATGTGGATTTTCCCCAGGGGTGTAGACCAGGCATGTGACACAGGCTGGAGACCAGCAAATGACGCCCCGGGTAGAATTGATTGTTTTATGAATTGATTTGTCTGTGGGTATCAGCCATTATATATACATATATATGGTGCTCTAGCACAGAGAACTGATGACAGGTCTCTGACTTGGTGGGGCCAAGGCAGGAATCACTAGGAAAAAAGATTTCATTAGCCCTGTATAGTGCCTGGACAATTGTCATCAGTCTAAGTCTCTAAGTCATAGCACCAGGGGAAAGGTGCCCTTACTGAAAAACTCAAGTTAAAATTTGGGAGGGCCAGAAAGACACCTATCCCTTCCTGTGTGGCAGGAGTCACTCTTTGATGTTCCAAGGGCCAGAGATTTACTAAACCTGGTCATGTGTTCAGACCATGGTCCCATGATCCCTCAGACCGTGCAGTGTCATCAGTGGCCCATCTCAAGAGTGCCCTGACATCCTCCCCTTTCTTCCTCCCAAAAAGGTGCCCTTAGGAAGAAGAGAACTCATTCTGCTGCATCCCTTGAAGCAGAGTTCACCAGGCCGAGCTGACCTTTGGGCCTAACCTTCTCACAGCCAAGGCCCTCATCAGCACTGCCAGCCCTGGTAAGCAATCTTGTTTGTGTCCTAAACGCATGTGTAGCTGTGCTCTCCGGAGACCTGGGTCTATGATGACAAACCTATGTCACGAAGAGAGATGATGACATAAAAATCATGCTCAATAGGATTACGCTGAGGCCCAGGCTGCAGGGCAGGGGAGAAACAGGTGCCTGGTCGCCTTGTGGCTTCCTTGAGGCCCAATTCGCAGGCCCTGCTTCCCGAAGCCCTGTTTCCCCTCCTGGGGAATCCAAGCTATCCAGGTGCACATACCTAGGAGAGCCCTCAGGGCTCCATTCCAAAGCACCTGGTGTGACTGTCTAGCCTCGGGCAAGGCTTTAGCGGCCAACACGCTGCTCATGTCCCTGTCTCTTGTGCTGTCTTTCAGTGACCCGGGATGCCGTTTCAGAGCCCGCAGCATCCTGGCACATTTCAGGTAACTGGAAATATCAAACCAAGGGCTGGGATCTCTAAACATCGTGTGCCCTCGCCTTCTGAGGCCTCTGAAACACCAAGAACCTTTCCACCTTGGAAGCAAGGCCTCCAGGCTCTGGCCTGATGGCGGCAAACTTCTAGCCCTCCAACCTGTGGGTGCCGAATGGCAATTCCAAATGTATACACTGTCCTGGACAATTCCAAGGGAATTGGACAGGAGCCACTGATCAGGGACTTCAGTGCAACACCCATAGGTGGAGTCAGGAGGACCAGGGCGTCTCTGGGTCAAGGCACGGGGATAGTGCAAGTTAACCTTCACCTGAACCCCACCCCCGGCCTAGTTTTTTCTTTGGACCTCCCAAACAGTTTGGGGTGGGCAGAGAAAGACCTTCAAGGTCACATTGTGACACAAGGCATGAGACCCACGTCCTTCACGAAGGGGCTTTCAGGAAGGGCCATCTGGCACACCCTAGAGCACCCGCTGAACCCCACCTACATCTTGGGCATATGGGACTTAGGGACATCCGGAACATTCTACTGCTGGACTGGACCCACAAGGCGTTCCCTCCCCATGTGACTTAGAGAGGCAACTTGATTGACCTCCCACGCATCAGTCTCCAGCTGCCAAGGCGAGAGTGTGTTTCAGGGAATGCAATCTCTTCCCGGCCACCAGGCCAAGAGCCCTGATTGTTTTCAGAGCCTCCCAACCGTAGGCGTTCCCAACGAATTTCAGCTCCATGCATATCCCACAAAGCTCTGAAAACACACTTCTGTGAGCACTGTGATGTGGATTTTCCCCAGGGGTGTAGACCAGGCATGTGACACAGGCTGGAGACCAGCAAATGACGCCCCGGGTAGAATTGATTGTTTTATGAATTGATTTGTCTGTGGGTATCAGCCATTATATATACATATATATGGTGCTCTAGCACAGAGAACTGATGACAGGTCTCTGACTTGGTGGGGCCAAGGCAGGAATCACTTGGAAAAAAAGATTTCATTAGCCCTGTATAGTGCCTGGACAATTGTCATCAGTCTAAGTCTCTAAGTCAGAGCACGAGGGGAAAGGTGTCCTTAATGAAAAACTCAAATTAAAATTTGGGCGGGCCAGAAAGACACCTACCCTTCCTGTGTGGCAGGAGTCACTCTTTGATGTTCCAAGGGCCAGAGATTTACTAAACCTGGTCATGCGTTCAGACCATGGTCCCATGATCCCTCAGACCGTGCAGTGTCATCAGTGGCCCATCTCAAGAGTGCCCTGACATCCTCCCCTTTCTTCCTCCCAAAAAGGTGCCCTTAGGAAGAAGAGAACTCATTCTGCTGCATCCCTTGAAGCAGAGTTCACCAGGCCGAGCTGACCTTTGGGCCTAACCTTCTCACAGCCAAGGCCCTCATCAGCACTGGCAGCCCTGGTAAGCAATCTTGTTTGTGTCCTAAACGCATGTGTAGCTGTGCTCTCCGGAGACCTGGGTCTATGATGACAAACCTATGTCACGAAGAGAGATGATGACATAAAAATCATGCTCAATAGGATTACGCTGAGGCCCAGGCTGCAGGGCAGGGGAGAAACAGGTGCCTGGTCGCCTTGTGGCTTCCTTGAGGCCCAATTCGCAGGCCCTGCTTCCCGAAGCCCTGTTTCCCCTCCTGGGGAATCCAAGCTATCCAGGTGCACATACCTAGGAGAGCCCTCAGGGCTCCATTCCAAAGCACCTGGTGTGACTGTCTAGCCTCGGGCAAGGCTTTAGCGGCCAACACGCTGCTCATGTCCCTGTCTCTTCTGCTGTCTTTCAGTGACCCGGGATGCCCTTTCAGAGCCCGCAGCATCCTGGCACATTTCAGGTAACTGGAAATATCAAACCAAGGGCTGGGATCTCTAAACATCGTGTGCCCTCGCCTTCTGAGGCCTCTGAAACACCAAGAACCTTTCTACCTTGGAAGCAAGGCCTCCAGGCTCTGGCCTGATGGCGGCAAACTTCTAGCCCTCCACCCTGTGGGTGCCGAATGGCAATTCCAAATGTATACACTGTCCTGGACAATTCCAAGGGAATTGGACAGGAGCCACTGATCAGGGACTTCAGTGCAACACCCATAGGTGGAGTCAGGAGGACCAGGGCGTCTCTGGGTCAAGGCACGGGGATAGTGCAAGTTAACCTTCACCTGAACCCCACCCCCGGCCTAGTTTTTTCTTTGGACCTCCCAAACAGTTTGGGGTGGGCAGAGAAAGACCTTCAAGGTCACATTGTGACACAAGGCATGAGACCCACGTCCTTCACGAAGGGGCTTTCAGGAAGGGCCATCTGGCACACCCTAGAGCACCCGCTGAACCCCACCTACATCTTGGGCATATGGGACTTAGGGACATCCGGAACATTCTACTGCTGGACTGGACCCACAAGGCGTTCCCTCCCCATGTGACTTAGAGAGGCAACTTGATTGACCTCCCACGCATCAGTCTCCAGCTGCCAAGGCGAGAGTGTGTTTCAGGGAATGCAATCTCTTCCCGGCCACCAGGCCAAGAGCCCTGATTGTTTTCAGAGCCTCCCAACCGTAGGCGTTCCCAACGAATTTCAGCTCCATGCATATCCCACAAAGCTCTGAAAACACACTTCTGTGAGCACTGTGATGTGGATTTTCCCCAGGGGTGTAGACCAGGCATGTGACACAGGCTGGAGACCAGCAAATGACGCCCCGGGTAGAATTGATTGTTTTATGAATTGATTTGTCTGTGGGTATCAGCCATTATATATACATATATATGGTGCTCTAGCACAGAGAACTGATGACAGGTCTCTGACTTGGTGGGGCCAAGGCAGGAATCACTAGGAAAAAAGATTTCATTAGCCCTGTATAGTGCCTGGACAATTGTCATCAGTCTAAGTCTCTAAGTCAGAGCACGAGGGGAAAGGTGCCCTTACTGAAAAACTTAAGTTAAAATTTGGGCGGGCCAGAAAGACACCTATCCCTTCCTGTGTGGCAGGAGTCACTCTTTGATGTTCCAAGGGCCAGAGATTTACTAAACCTGGTCATGCGTTCAGACCATGGTCCCATGATCCCTCAGACCGTGCAGTGTCATCAGTGGCCCATCTCAAGAGTGCCCTGACATCCTCCCCTTTCTTCCTCCCAAAAAGGTGCCCTTAGGAAGAAGAGAACTCCTTCTGCTGCATCCCTTGAAGCAGAGTTCACCAGGCCGAGCTGACCTTTGGGCCTAACCTTCTCACAGCCAAGGCCCTCATCAGCACTGGCAGCCCTGGTAAGCAATCTTGTTTGTGTCCTAAACGCATGTGTAGCTGTGCTCTCCGGAGACCTGGGTCTATGATGACAAACCTATGTCACGAAGAGAGATGATGACATAAAAATCATGCTCAATAGGATTACGCTGAGGCCCAGGCTGCAGGGCAGGGGAGAAACAGGTGCCTGGTCGCCTTGTGGCTTCCTTGAGGCCCAATTCTCAGGCCCTGCTTCCCGAAGCCCTGTTTCCCCTCCTGGGGAATCCAAGCTATCCAGGTGCACATACCTAGGAGAGCCCTCAGGGCTCCATTCCAAAGCACCTGGTGTGACTGTCTAGCCTCGGGCAAGGCTTTAGCGGCCAACACGCTGCTCATGTCCCTGTCTCTTCTGCTGTCTTTCAGTGACCCGGGATGCCGTTTCAGAGCCCGCAGCATCCTGGCACATTTCAGGTAACTGGAAATATCAAACCAAGGGCTGGGATCTCTAAACATCGTGTGCCCTCGCCTTCTGAGGCCTCTGAAACACCAAGAACCTTTCCACCTTGGAAGCAAGGCCTCCAGGCTCTGGCCTGATGGCGGCAAACTTCTAGCCCTCCAACCTGTGGATGCCGAATGGCAATTCCAAATGTATACACTCTCCTGGACAATTCCAAGGGAATTGGACAGGAGCCACTGATCAGGGACTTCAGTGCAACACCCATAGGTGGAGTCAGGAGGACCAGGGCGTCTCTGGGTCAAGGCACGGGGATAGTGCAAGTTAACCTTCACTTGAACCCCACCCCCGGCCTAGTTTTTTCTTTGGACCTCCCAAACAGTTTGGGGTGGGCAGAGAAAGACCTTCAAGGTCACATTGTGACACAAGGCATGAGACCCACGTCCTTCACGAAGGGGCTTTCAGGAAGGGCCATCTGGCACACCCTAGAGCACCCGCTGAACCCCGCCTACATCTTGGGCATATGGGACTTAGGGACATCCGGAACATTCTACTGCTGGACTGGACCCACAAGGCGTTCCCTCCCCATGTGACTTAGAGAGGCAACTTGATTGACCTCCCACACATCAGTCTCCAGCTGCCAAGGCAAGAGTGTGTTTCAGGGAATGCAATCTCTTCCCGGCCACCAGGCCAAGAGCCCTGATTGTTTTCAGAGCCTCCCAACCGTAGGCGTTCCCAACGAATTTCAGCTCCATGCATATCCCACAAAGCTCTGAAAACACACCTCTGTGAGGACTGTGATGTGGATTTTCCCCAGGGGTGTAGACCAGGCATGTGACACAGGCTGGAGACCAGCAAATGACGCCCCGGGTAGAATTGATTGTTTTATGAATTGATTTGTCTGTGGGTATCAGCCATTATATATACATATATATGGTGCTCTACCACAGAGAACTGATGACAGGTCTCTTACTTGGTGGGGCCAAGGCAGGAATCACTGGGAAAAAAGATTTCATTAGCCCTGTATAGTGCCTGGACAATTGTCATCAGTCTAAGTCTCTAAGTCAGAGCACGAGGGGAAAGGTGCCCTTACTGAAAAACTCAAGTTAAAATTTGGGCGGGCCAGAAACACACCTATCCCTTCCTGTGTGGCAGGAGTCACTCTTTGATGTTCCAAGGGCCAGAGATTTACTAAACCTGGTCATGCGTTCAGACCATGGTCCCATGATCCCTCAGACCGTGCAGTGTCATCAGTGGCCCATCTCAAGAGTGCCCTGACATCCTCCCCTTTCTTCCTCCCAAAAAGGTGCCCTTAGGAAGAAGAGAACTCATTCTGCTGCATCCCTTGAAGCAGAGTTCACCAGGCCGAGCTGAACTTTGGGCCTAACCTTCTCACAGCCAAGGCCCTCATCAGCACTGGCAGCCCTGGTAAGCAATCTTGTTTGTGTCCTGAACGCATGTGTAGCTGTGCTCTCCGGAGACCTGGGTCTATGATGACAAACCTATGTCACGAAGAGAGATGATGACATAAAAATCATGCTCAATAGGATTACCCTGAGGCCCAGGCTGCAGGGCAGGGGAGAAACAGGTGCCTGGTCGCCTTGTGGCTTCCTTGAGGCCCAATACGCAGGCCCTGCTTCCGGGAAGCCCTGTTTCCCCTCCTGGGGAATCCAAGCTATCCAGGTGCACATACCTAGGAGAGCCCTCAGGGCTCCATTCCAAAGCACCTGGTGTGACTGTCTAGCCTCGGGCAAGGCTTTATTGGCCAACACGCTGCTCATGTCCCTGTCTCTTCTGCTGTCTTTCAGTGACCCGGGATGCCGTTTCAGAGCCCGCAGCATCCTGGCACATTTCAGGTAACTGGAAATATCAAACCAAGGGCTGGGATCTCTAAACATCGTGTGCCCTCGCCTTCTGAGGCCTCTGAAACACCAAGAACCTTTCCACCTTGGAAGCAAGGCCTCCAGGCTCTGGCCTGATGGCGGCAAACTTCTAGCCCTCCAACCTGTGGGTGCCAAATGGCAATTCCAAATGTATACAATGTCCTGGACAATTCCAAGGGAATTGGACAGGAGCCACTGATCAGGGACTTCAGTGCAACACCCATAGGTGGAGTCAGGAGGACCAGGGCGTCTCTGGGTCAAGGCACGGGGATAGTGCAAGTTAACCTTCACTTGAACCCCACCCCCGGCCTAGTTTTTTCTTTGGACCTCCCAAACAGTTTGGGGTGGGCAGAGAAAGACCTTCAAGGTCACATTGTGACACAAGGCATGAGACCCACGTCCTTCACGAAGGGGCTTTCAGGAAGGGCCATCTGGCACACCCTAGAGCACCCGCTGAACCCCGCCTACATCTTGGGCATATGGGACTTAGGGACATCCGGAACATTCTACTGCTGGACTGGACCCACAAGGCGTTCCCTCCCCATGTGACTTAGAGAGGCAACTTGATTGACCTCCCACGCATCAGTCTCCAGCTGCCAAGGCGAGAGTTTGTTTCAGGGAATGCAATCTCTTCCCGGCCACCAGGCCAAGAGCCCTGATTGTTTTCAGAGCCTCCCAACCGTAGGCGTTCCCAACGAATTTCAGCTCCATGCATATCCCACAAAGCTCTGAAAACACACTTCTGTGAGCACTGTGATGTGGATTTCCCCCAGGGGTGTAGACCAGGCATGTGACACAGGCTGGAGACCAGCAAATGACGCCCCGGGTAGAATTGATTGTTTTATGAATTGATTTGTCTGTGGGTATCAGCCATTATATATACATATATATGGTGCTCTACCACAGAGAACTGATGACAGGTCTCTGACTTGGTGGGGCCAAGGCAGGAATCACTGGGAAAAAAGATTTCATTAGCCCTGTATAGTGCCTGGACAATTGTCATCAGTCTAAGTCTCTAAGTCAGAGCACGAGGGGAAAGGTGCCCTTACTGAAAAACTCAAGTTAAAATTTGGGCGGGCCAGAAAGACACCTATCCCTTCCTGTGTGGCAGGAGTCACTCTTTGATGTTCCAAGGGCCAGAGATTTACTAAACCTGGTCATGCGTTCAAACCATGGTCCCATGATCCCTCAGACCGTGCAGTGTCATCAGTGGCCCATCTCAAGAGTGCCCTGACATCCTCCCCTTTCTTCCTCCCAAAAAGGTGCCCTTAGGAAGAAGAGAACTCATTCTGCTGCATCCCTTGAAGCAGAGTTCACCAGGCCGAGCTGACCTTTGGGCCTAACCTTCTCACAGCCAAGGCCCTCATCAGCACTGCCAGCCCTGGTAAGCAATCTTGTTTGTGGACTAAACGCATGTGTAGCTGTGCTCTCCGGAGACCTGGGTCTATGATGACAAACCTATGTCACGAAGAGAGATGATGACATAAAAATCATGCTCAATAGGATTACGCTGAGGCCCAGGCTGCAGGGCAGGGGAGAAACAGGTGCCTGGTCGCCTTGTGGCTTCCTTGAGGCCCAATTCGCAGGCCCTGCTTCCCGAAGCCCTGTTTCCCCTCCTGGGGAATCCAAGCTATCCAGGTGCACATACCTAGGAGAGCCCTCAGGGCTCCATTCCAAAGCACCTGGTGTGACTGTCTAGCCTCGGGCAAGGCTTTATTGGCCAACACGCTGCTCATGTCCCTGTCTCTTCTGCTGTCTTTCAGTGACCCGGGATGCCGTTTCAGAGCCCGCAGCATCCTGGCACATTTCAGGTAACTGGAAATATCAAACCAAGGGCTGGGATCTCTAAACATCGTGTGCCCTCGCCTTCTGAGGCCTCTGAAACACCAAGAACCTTTCCACCTTGGAAGCAAGGCCTCCAGGCTCTTGCCTGATGGCGGCAAACTTCTAGCCCTCCAACCTGTGGGTGCCGAATGGCAATTCCAAATGTATACACTGTCCTGGACAATTCCAAGGGAATTGGACAGGAGCCACTGATCAGGGACTTCAGTGCAACACCCATAGGTGGAGTCAGGAGGACCAGGGCGTCTCTGGGTCAAGGCACGGGGATAGTGCAAGTTAACCTTCACTTGAACCCCACCCCCGGCCTAGTTTTTTCTTTGGACCTCCCAAACAGTTTGGGGTGGGCAGAGAAAGACCTTCAAGGTCACATTGTGACACAAGGCATGAGACCCACGTCCTTCACGAAGGGGCTTTCAGGAAGGGCCATCTGGCACACCCTAGAGCACCCGCTGAACCTCGCCTACATCTTGGGCATATGGGACTTAGGGACATCCGGAACATTCTACTGCTGGACTGGACCCACAAGGCGTTCCCTCCCCATGTGACTTAGAGAGGCAACTTGATTGACCTCCCACGCATCAGTCTCCAGCTGCCAAGGCGAGAGTGTGTTTCAGGGAATGCAATCTCTTCCCGGCCACCAGGCCAAGAGCCCTGATTGTTTTCAGAGCCTCCCAACCATAGGCGTTCCCAACGAATTTCAGCTCCATGCATATCCCACAAAGCTCAGAAAACACACTTCTGTGAGCACTGTGATGTGGATTTTCCCCAGGGGTGTAGACCAGGCATGTGACACAGGCTGGAGACCAGCAAATGACGCCCCGGGTAGAATTGATTGTTTTATGAATTGATTTGTCTGTGGGTATCAGCCATTATATATACATATATATGGTGCTCTAGCACAGAGAACTGATGACAGGTCTCTGACTTGGTGGGGCCAAGGCAGGAATCACTGGGAAAAAAGATTTCATTAGCCCTGTATAGTGCCTGGACAATTGTCATCAGTCTAAGTCTCTAAGTCAGAGCACGAGGGGAAAGGTGCCCCTACTGAAAAACTCAAGTTAAAATTTGGGCGGGCCAGAAAGACACCTATCCCTTCCTGTGTGGCAGGAGTCACTCTTTGATGTTCCAAGGGCCAGAGATTTACTAAACCTGGTCATGCGTTCAGACCATGGTCCCATGATCCCTCAGACCGTGCAGTGTCATCAGTGGCCCATCTCAAGAGTGCCCTGACATCCTCCCCTTTCTTCCTCCCAAAAAGGTGCCCTTAGGAAGAAGAGAACTCATTCTGCTGCATCCCTTGAAGCAGAGTTCACCAGGCCGAGCTGACCTTTGGGCCTAACCTTCTCACAGCCAAGGCCCTCATCAGCACTGCCAGCCCTGGTAAGCAATCTTGTTTGTGTCCTAAACGCATGTGTAGCTGTGCTCTCCGGAGACCTGGGTCTATGATGACAAACCTATGTCACGAAGAGAGATGATGACATAAAAATCATGCTCAATAGGATTACGCTGAGGCCCAGGCTGCAGGGCAGGGGAGAAACAGGTGCCTGGTCGCCTTGTGGCTTCCTTGAGGCCCAATTCGCAGGCCCTGCTTCCCGAAGCCCTGTTTCCCCTCCTGGGGAATCCAAGCTATCCAGGTGCACATACCTAGGAGAGCCCTCAGGGCTCCATTCCAAAGCACCTGGTGTGACTGTCTAGCCTCGGGCAAGGCTTTATTGGCCAACACGCTGCTCATGTCCCTGTCTCTTCTGCTGTCTTTCAGTGACCCGGGATGCCGTTTCAGAGCCCGCAGCATCCTGGCACATTTCAGGTAACTGGAAATATCAAACCAAGGGCTGGGATCTCTAAACATCGTGTGCCCTCGCCTTCTGAGGCCTCTGAAACACCAAGAACCTTTCCACCTTGGAAGCAAGGCCTCCAAGCTCTGGCCTGATGGCGGCAAACTTCTAGCCCTCCAACCTGTGGGTGCCGAATGGCAATTCCAAATGTATACACTGTCCTGGACAATTCCAAGGGAATTGGACAGGAGCCACTGAACAGGGACTTCAGTGCAACACCCATAGGTGGAGTCAGGAGGACCAGGGCGTCTCTGGGTCAAGGCACGGGGATAGTGCAAGTTAACCTTCACTTGAACCCCACCCCCGGCCTAGTTTTTTCTTTGGACCTCCCAAACAGTTTGGGGTGGGCAGAGAAAGACCTTCAAGGTCACATTGTGACACAAGGCATGAGACCCACGTCCTTCACGAAGGGGCTTTCAGGAAGGGCCATCTGGCACACCCTAGAGCACCCGATGAACCCCGCCTACATCTTGGGCATATGGGACTTAGGGACATCCGGAACATTCTACTGCTGGACTGGACCCACAAGGCGTTCCCTCCCCATGTGACTTAGAGAGGCAACTTGATTGACCTCCCACGCATCAGTCTCCAGCTGCCAAGGCGAGAGTGTGTTTCAGGGAATGCAATCTCTTCCCGGCCACCAGGCCAAGAGCCCTGATTGTTTTCAGAGCCTCCCAACCGTAGGCGTTCCCAACGAATTTCAGCTCCATGCATATCCCACAAAGCTCTGAAAACACACTTCTGTGAGCACTGTGATGTGGATTTTCCCCAGGGGTGTAGACCAGGCATGTGACACAGGCTGGAGACCAGCAAATGACGCCCCGGGTAGAATTGATTGTTTTATGAATTGATTTGTCTGTGGATATCAGCCATTATATATACATATATTTGGTGCTCTAGCACAGAGAACTGATGACAGGTCTCTGACTTGGTGGGGCCAAGGCAGGAATCACTTGGAAAAAAAGATTTCATTAGCCCTGTATAGTGCCTGGACAATTGTCATCAGTCTAAGTCTCTAAGTCAGAGCACGAGGGGAAAGGTGCCCTTACTGAAAAACTCAAGTTAAAAATTGGGTGGGCCAGAAACACACCTATCCCTTCCTGTGTGGCAGGAGTCACTCTTTGATGTTCCAAGGGCCAGAGATTTACTAAACCTGGTCATGCGTTCAGACCATGGTCCCATGATCCCTCAGACCGTGCAGTGTCATCAGTGGCCCATCTCAAGAGTGCCCTGACATCCTCCCCTTTCTTCCTCCCAAAAAGGTGCCCTTAGGAAGAAGAGAACTCATTCTGCTGCATCCCTTGAAGCAGAGTTCACCAGGCCGAGCTGACCTTTGGGCCTAACCTTCTCACAGCCAAGGCCCTCATCAGCACTGGCAGCCCTGGTAAGCAATCTTGTTTGTGTCCTAAACGCATGTGTAGCTGTGCTCTCCGGAGACCTATGTCACGAAGAGAGATGATGACATAAAAATCATGCTCAATAGGATTACGCTGAGGCCCAGGCTGCAGGGCAGGGGAGAAACAGGTGCCTGGTCGCCTTGTGGCTTCCTTGAGGCCCAATTCGCAGGCCCTGCTTCCCGAAGCCCTGTTTCCCCTCCTGGGGAATCCAAGCTATCCAGGTGCACATACCTAGGAGAGCCCTCAGGGCTCCATTCCAAAGCACCTGGTGTGACTGTCTAGCCTCGGGCAAGGCTTTATTGGCCAACACGCTGCTCATGTCCCTGTCTCTTCTGCTGTCTTTCAGTGACCCGGTATGCCGTTTCAGAGCCCGCAGCATCCTGGCACATTTCAGGTAACTGGAAATATCAAACCAAGGGCTGGGATCTCTAAACATCGTGTGCCCTCGCCTTCTGAGGCCTCTGAAACACCAAGAACCTTTCCACCTTGGAAGCAAGGCCTCCAGGCTCTTGCCTGATGGCGGCAAACTTCTAGCCCTCCAACCTGTGGGTGCCGAATGGCAATTCCAAATGTATAAGCTGTCCTGGACAATTCCAAGGGAATTGGACCGGAGCCACTGATCAGGGACTTCAGTGCAACACCCATAGGTGGAGTCAGGAGGACCAGGGCGTCTCTGGGTCAAGGCACGGGGATAGTGCAAGTTAACCTTCACTTGAACCCCACCCCCGGCCTAGTTTTTTCTTTGGACCTCCCAAACAGTTTGGGGTGGGCAGAGAAAGACCTTCAAGGTCACATTGTGACACAAGGCATGAGACCCACGTCCTTCACGAAGGGGCTTTCAGGAAGGGCCATCTGGCACACCCTAGAGCACCCGCTGAACCCCGCCTACATCTTGGGCATATGGGACTTAGGGACATCCGGAACATTCTACTGCTGGACTGGACCCACAAGGGGTTCCCTCCCCATGTGACTTAGAGAGGCAACTTGATTGACCTCCCACGCATCAGTCTCCAGCTGCCAAGGCGAGAGTGTGTTTCAGGGAATGCAATCTCTTCCCGGCCACCAGGCCAAGAGCCCTGATTGTTTTCAGAGCCTCCCAACCGTAGGCGTTCCCAACGAATTTCAGCTCCATGCATATCCCACAAAGCTCAGAAAACACACTTCTGTGAGCACTGTGATGTGGATTTTCCCCAGGGGTGTAGACCAGGCATGTGACACAGGCTGGAGACCAGCAAATGACGCCCCGGGTAGAATTGATTGTTTTATGAATTGATTTGTCTGTGGGTATCAGCCATTATATATACATATATATGGTGCTCTAGCACAGAGAACTGATGACAGGTCTCTGACTTGGTGGGGCCAAGGCAGGAATCACTAGGAAAAAAGATTTCATTAGCCCTGTATAGTGCCTGGACAATTGTCATCAGTCTAAGTCTCTAAGTCATAGCACCAGGGGAAAGGTGCCCTTACTGAAAAACTCAAGTTAAAATTTGGGAGGGCCAGAAAGACACCTATCCCTTCCTGTGTGGCAGGAGTCACTCTTTGATGTTCCAAGGGCCAGAGATTTACTAAACCTGGTCATGTGTTCAGACCATGGTCCCATGATCCCTCAGACCGTGCAGTGTCATCAGTGGCCCATCTCAAGAGTGCCCTGACATCCTCCCCTTTCTTCCTCCCAAAAAGGTGCCCTTAGGAAGAAGAGAACTCATTCTGCTGCATCCCTTGAAGCAGAGTTCACCAGGCCGAGCTGACCTTTGGGCCTAACCTTCTCACAGCCAAGGCCCTCATCAGCACTGCCAGCCCTGGTAAGCAATCTTGTTTGTGTCCTAAACGCATGTGTAGCTGTGCTCTCCGGAGACCTGGGTCTATGATGACAAACCTATGTCACGAAGAGAGATGATGACATAAAAATCATGCTCAATAGGATTACGCTGAGGCCCAGGCTGCAGGGCAGGGGAGAAACAGGTGCCTGGTCGCCTTGTGGCTTCCTTGAGGCCCAATTCGCAGGCCCTGCTTCCCGAAGCCCTGTTTCCCCTCCTGGGGAATCCAAGCTATCCAGGTGCACATACCTAGGAGAGCCCTCAGGGCTCCATTCCAAAGCACCTGGTGTGACTGTCTAGCCTCGGGCAAGGCTTTAGCGGCCAACACGCTGCTCATGTCCCTGTCTCTTGTGCTGTCTTTCAGTGACCCGGGATGCCGTTTCAGAGCCCGCAGCATCCTGGCACATTTCAGGTAACTGGAAATATCAAACCAAGGGCTGGGATCTCTAAACATCGTGTGCCCTCGCCTTCTGAGGCCTCTGAAACACCAAGAACCTTTCCACCTTGGAAGCAAGGCCTCCAGGCTCTGGCCTGATGGCGGCAAACTTCTAGCCCTCCAACCTGTGGGTGCCGAATGGCAATTCCAAATGTATACACTGTCCTGGACAATTCCAAGGGAATTGGACAGGAGCCACTGATCAGGGACTTCAGTGCAACACCCATAGGTGGAGTCAGGAGGACCAGGGCGTCTCTGGGTCACGGCACGCGGATAGTGCAAGTTAACCTTCACTTGAACCCCACCCCCAGCCTAGTTTTTTCTTTGGACCTCCCAAACAGTTTGGGGTGGGCAGAGAAAGACCTTCAAGGTCACATTGTGACACAAGGCATGAGACCCACGTCCTTCACGAAGGGGCTTTCAGGAAGGGCCATCTGGCACACCCTAGAGCACCCGCTGAACCCCGCCTACATCTTGGGCATATGGGACTTAGGGACATCCGGAACATTCTACTGCTGGACTGGACCCACAAGGCGTTCCCTCCCCATGTGACTTAGAGAGGCAACTTGATTGACCTCCCACGCATCAGTCTCCAGCTGCCAAGGCGAGAGTGTGTTTCAGGGAATGCAATCTCTTCCCGGCCACCAGGCCAAGAGCCCTGATTGTTTTCAGAGCCTCCCAACCGTAGGCGTTCCCAACGAATTTCAGCTCCATGCATATCCCACAAAGCTCTGAAAACACACTTCTGTGAGCACTGTGATGTGGATTTTCCCCAGGGGTGTAGACCAGGCATGTGACACAGGCTGGAGACCAGCAAATGACGCCCCGGGTAGAATTGATTGTTTTATGAATTGATTTGTCTGTGGGTATCAGCCATTATATATACATATATATGGTGCTCTAGCACAGAGAACTGATGACAGGTCTCTGACTTGGTGGGGCCAAGGCAGGAATCACTAGGAAAAAAGATTTCATTAGCCCTGTATAGTGCCTGGACAATTGTCATCAGTCTAAGTCTCTAAGTCAGAGCACGAGGGGAAAGGTGCCCTTACTGAAAAACTAGAGTTAAAATTTGGGCGGGCCAGAAAGACACCTATCCCTTCCTGTGTGGCAGGAGTCACTCTTTGATGTTCCAAGGGCCAGAGATTTACTAAACCTGGTCATGCGTTCAGACCATGGTCCCATGATCCCTCAGACCGTGCAGTGTCATCAGTGGCCCATCTCAAGATTGCCCTGACATCCTCCCCTTTCTTCCTCCCAAAAAGGTGCCCTTAGGAAGAAGAGAACTCATTCTGCTGCATCCCTTGAAGCAGAGTTCACCAGGCCGAGCTGACCTTTGGGCCTAACCTTCTCACAGCCAAGGCCCTCATCAGCACTGGCAGCCCTGGTAAGCAATCTTGTTTGTGTCCTAAACGCATGTGTAGCTGTGCTCTCCGGAGACCTGGGTCTATGATGACAAACCTATGTCACGAAGAGAGATGATGACATAAAAATCATGCTCAATAGGATTACGCTGAGGCCCAGGCTGCAGGGCAGGGGAGAAACAGGTGCCTGGTCGCCTTGTGGCTTCCTTGAGGCCCAATTCTCAGGCCCTGCTTCCCGAAGCCCTGTTTCCCCTCCTGGGGAATCCAAGCTATCCAGGTGCACATACCTAGGAGAGCCCTCAGGGCTCCATTCCAAAGCACCTGGTGTGACTGTCTAGCCTCGGGCAAGGCTTTAGCGGCCAACACGCTGCTCATGTCCCTGTCTCTTCTGCTGTCTTTCAGTGACCCGGGATGCCGTTTCAGAGCCCGCAGCATCCTGGCACATTTCAGGTAACTGGAAATATCAAACCAAGGGCTGGGATCTCTAAACATCGTGTGCCCTCGCCTTCTGAGGCCTCTGAAACACCAAGAACCTTTCCACCTTGGAAGCAAGGCCTCCAGGCTCTGGCCTGATGGCGGCAAACTTCTAGCCCTCCAACCTGTGGATGCCGAATGGCAATTCCAAATGTATACAATCTCCTGGACAATTCCAAGGGAATTGGACAGGAGCCACTGATCAGGGACTTCAGTGCAACACCCATAGGTGGAGTCAGGAGGACCAGGGCGTCTCTGGGTCAAGGCACGGGGATAGTGCAAGTTAACCTTCACTTGAACCCCACCCCCGGCCTAGTTTTTTCTTTGGACCTCCCAAACAGTTTGGGGTGGGCAGAGAAAGACCTTCAAGGTCACATTGTGACACAAGGCATGAGACCCACGTCCTTCACGAAGGGGCTTTCAGGAAGGGCCATCTGGCACACCCTAGAGCACCCGCTGAACCCCGCCTACATCTTGGGCATATGGGACTTAGGGACATCCGGAACATTCTACTGCTGGACTGGACCCACAAGGCGTTCCCTCCCCATGTGACTTAGAGAGGCAACTTGATTGACCTCCCACACATCAGTCTCCAGCTGCCAAGGCAAGAGTGTGTTTCAGGGAATGCAATCTCTTCCCGGCCACCAGGCCAAGAGCCCTGATTATTTTCAGTGCCTCCCAACCGTAGGCGTTCCCAACGAATTTCAGCTCCATGCATATCCCACAAAGCTCTGAAAACACACTTCTGTGAGCACTGTGATGTGGATTTTCCCCAGGGGTGTAGACCAGGCATGTGACACAGGCTGGAGACCAGCAAATGACGCCCCGGGTAGAATTGATTGTTTTATGAATTGATTTGTCTGTGGGTATCAGCCATTATATATACATATATATGGTGCTCTAGCACAGAGAACTGATGACAGGTCTCTGACTTGGTGGGGCCAAGGCAGGAATCACTAGGAAAAAAGATTTCATTAGCCCTGTATAGTGCCTGGACAATTGTCATCAGTCTAAGTCTCTAAGTCAGAGCACGAGGGGAAAGGTGCCCTTACTGAAAAACTCAAGTTAAAATTTGGGCGGGCCAGAAAGACACCTATCCCTTCCTGTGTGGCAGGAGTCACTCTTTGATGTTCCAAGGGCCAGAGATTTACTAAACCTGGTCATGCGTTCAGACCATGGTCCCATGATCCCTCAGACCGTGCAGTGTCATCAGTGGCCCATCTCAAGAGTGCCCTGACATCCTCTCCCTTTCTTCCTCCCAAAAAGGTGCCCTTAGGAAGAAGAGAACTCATTCTGCTGCATCCCTTGAAGCAGAGTTCACCAGGCCGAGCTGACCTTTGGGCCTAACCTTCTCACAGCCAAGGCCCTCATCAGCACTGGCAGCCCTGGTAAGCAATCTTGTTTGTGTCCTAAACGCATGTGTAGCTGTGCTCTCCCGAGACCTGGGTCTATGATGACAAACCTATGTCACGAAGAGAGATGATGACATAAAAATCATGCTCAATAGGATTACGCTGAGGCCCAGGCTGCAGGGCAGGGGAGAAACAGGTGCCTGGTCGCCTTGTGGCTTCCTTGAGGCCCAATTCGCAGGCCCTGCTTCCCGAAGCCCTGTTTCCCCTCCTGGGGAATCCAAGCTATCCAGGTGCACATACCTAGGAGAGCCCTCAGGGCTCCATTCCAAAGCACCTGGTGTGACTGTCTAGCCTCGGGCAAGGCTTTAGCGGCCAACACGCTGCTCATGTCCCTGTCT
Source organism: Peromyscus maniculatus bairdii (assembly GCF_049852395.1). Classification (NCBI taxonomy): domain Eukaryota; kingdom Metazoa; phylum Chordata; class Mammalia; order Rodentia; family Cricetidae; genus Peromyscus; species Peromyscus maniculatus. The sequence continues at coordinate 69,281,901 of NC_134852.1, read as the reverse complement.
CTTCTGCTGTCTTTCAGTGACCCGGGATGCCGTTTCAGAGCCCGCAGCATCCTGGCACATTTCAGGTAACTGGAAATATCAAACCAAGGGCTGGGATCTCAAAACATCGTGTGCCCTCGCCTTCTGAGGCCTCTGAAACACCAAGAACCTTTCCACCTTGGAAGCAAGGCCTCCAGGCTCTGGCCTGATGGCGGCAAACTTCTAGCCCTCCAACCTGTGGGTGCCGAATGGCAATTCCAAATGTATACACTGTCCTGGACAATTCCAAGGGAATTGGACAAGAGCCACTGATCAGGGACTTCAGTGCAACACCCATAGGTGGAGTCAGGAGGACCAGGGCGTCTCTGGGTCAAGGCATGGGGATAGTGCAAGTTAACCTTCACTTGAACCCCACCTCCGGCCTAGTTTTTTCTTTGGACCTCCCAAACAGTTTGGGGTGGGCAGAGAAAGACCTTCAAGGTCACATTGTGACACAAGGCATGAGACCCACGTCCTTCACGAAGGGGCTTTCAGGAAGGGCCATCTGGCACACCCTAGAACACCCGCTGAACCCCGCCTACATCTTGGGCATATGGGACTTAGGGACATCTAGAACATTCTACTGCTGGACTGGACCCACAAGGCGTTCCCTCCCCATGTGACTTAGAGAGGCAACTTGATTGACCTACCACGCATCAGTCTCCAGCTGCCAAGGCAAGAGTGTGTTTCAGGGAATGCAATCTCTTCCTGGCCACGAGGCCAAGAGCCCTGATTGTTTTCAGAGCCTCCCAACCGTAGGCGTTCCCAACGAATTTCAGCTCCATGCATATCCCACAAAGCTCAGAAAACACACTTCTGTGAGCACTGTGATGTGGATTTTCCCCAGGGGTGTAGACCAGGCATGTGACACAGGCTGGAGACCAGCAAATGACGCCCCGGGTAGAATTGATTGTTTTATGAATTGATTTGTCTGTGGGTATCAGCCATTATATATACATATATATGGTGCTCTAGCACAGAGAACTGATGACAGGTCTCTGACTTGGTGGGGCCAAGGCAGGAATCACTAGGAAAAAAGATTTCATTAGCCCTGTATAGTGCCTGGACAATTGTCATCAGTCTAAGTCTCTAAGTCATAGCACCAGGGGAAAGGTGCCCTTACTGAAAAACTCAAGTTAAAATTTGGGAGGGCCAGAAAGACACCTATCCCTTCCTGTGTGGCAGGAGTCACTCTTTGATGTTCCAAGGGCCAGAGATTTACTAAACCTGGTCATGTGTTCAGACCATGGTCCCATGATCCCTCAGACCGTGCAGTGTCATCAGTGGCCCATCTCAAGAGTGCCCTGACATCCTCCCCTTTCTTCCTCCCAAAAAGGTGCCCTTAGGAAGAAGAGAACTCATTCTGCTGCATCCCTTGAAGCAGAGTTCACCAGGCCGAGCTGACCTTTGGGCCTAACCTTCTCACAGCCAAGGCCCTCATCAGCACTGCCAGCCCTGGTAAGCAATCTTGTTTGTGTCCTAAACGCATGTGTAGCTGTGCTCTCCGGAGACCTGGGTCTATGATGACAAACCTATGTCACGAAGAGAGATGATGACATAAAAATCATGCTCAATAGGATTACGCTGAGGCCCAGGCTGCAGGGCAGGGGAGAAACAGGTGCCTGGTCGCCTTGTGGCTTCCTTGAGGCCCAATTGGCAGGCCCTGCTTCCCGAAGCCCTGTTTCCCCTCCTGGGGAATCCAAGCTATCCAGGTGCACATACCTAGGAGAGCCCTCAGGGCTCCATTCCAAAGCACCTGGTGTGACTGTCTAGCCTCGGGCAAGGCTTTAGCGGCCAACACGCTGCTCATGTCCCTGTCTCTTGTGCTGTCTTTCAGTGACCCGGGATGCCGTTTCAGAGCCCGCAGCATCCTGGCACATTTCAGGTAACTGGAAATATCAAACCAAGGGCTGGGATCTCTAAACATCGTGTGCCCTCGCCTTCTGAGGCCTCTGAAACACCAAGAACCTTTCCACCTTGGAAGCAAGGCCTCCAGGCTCTGGCCTGATGGCGGCAAACTTCTAGCCCTCCAACCTGTGGGTGCCGAATGGCAATTCCAAATGTATACACTGTCCTGGACAATTCCAAGGGAATTGGACAGGAGCCACTGATCAGGGACTTCAGTGCAACACCCATAGGTGGAGTCAGGAGGACCAGGGCGTCTCTGGGTCACGGCACGCGGATAGTGCAAGTTAACCTTCACTTGAACCCCACCCCCAGCCTAGTTTTTTCTTTGGACCTCCCAAACAGTTTGGGGTGGGCAGAGAAAGACCTTCAAGGTCACATTGTGACACAAGGCATGAGACCCACGTCCTTCACGAAGGGGCTTTCAGGAAGGGCCATCTGGCACACCCTAGAGCACCTGCTGAACCCCGCCTACATCTTGGGCATATGGGACTTAGGGACATCCGGAACATTCTACTGCTGGACTGGACCCACAAGGCGTTCCCTCCCCATGTGACTTAGAGAGGCAACTTGATTGACCTCCCACGCATCAGTCTCCAGCTGCCAAGCCGAGAGTGTGTTTCAGGGAATGCAATCTCTTCCCGGCCACCAGGCCAAGAGCCCTGATTGTTTTCAGAGCCTCCCAACCGTAGGCGTTCCCAACGAAATTCAGCTCCATACATATCCCACAAAGCTCTGAAAACACACTTCTGTGAGCACTGTGATGTGGATTTTCCCCAGGGGTGTAGACCAGGCATGTGACACAGGCTGGAGACCAGCAAATGACGCCCCGGGTAGAATTGATTGTTTTATGAATTGATTTGTCTGTGGGTATCAGCCATTATATATACATATATATGGTGCTCTAGCACAGAGAACTGATGACAGGTCTCTGACTTGGTGGGGCCAAGGCAGGAATCACTTGGAAAAAAAGATTTCATTAGCCCTGTATAGTGCCTGGACAATTGTCATCAGTCTAAGTCTCTAAGTCAGAGCACGAGGGGAAAGGTGTCCTTAATGAAAAACTCAAATTAAAATTTGGGCGGGCCAGAAAGACACCTACCCTTCCTGTGTGGCAGGAGTCACTCTTTGATGTTCCAAGGGCCAGAGATTTACTAAACCTGGTCATGCGTTCAGACCATGGTCCCATGATCCCTCAGACCGTGCAGTGTCATCAGTGGCCCATCTCAAGAGTGCCCTGACATCCTCCCCTTTCTTCCTCCCAAAAAGGTGCCCTTAGGAAGAAGAGAACTCATTCTGCTGCATCCCTTGAAGCAGAGTTCACCAGGCCGAGCTGACCTTTGGGCCTAACCTTCTCACAGCCAAGGCCCTCATCAGCACTGGCAGCCCTGGTAAGCAATCTTGTTTGTGTCCTAAACGCATGTGTAGCTGTGCTCTCCGGAGACCTGGGTCTATGATGACAAACCTATGTCACGAAGAGAGATGATGACATAAAAATCATGCTCAATAGGATTACGCTGAGGCCCAGGCTGCAGGGCAGGGGAGAAACAGGTGCCTGGTCGCCTTGTGGCTTCCTTGAGGCCCAATTCGCAGGCCCTGCTTCCCGAAGCCCTGTTTCCCCTCCTGGGGAATCCAAGCTATCCAGGTGCACATACCTAGGAGAGCCCTCAGGGCTCCATTCCAAAGCACCTGGTGTGACTGTCTAGCCTCGGGCAAGGCTTTAGCGGCCAACACGCTGCTCATGTCCCTGTCTCTTCTGCTGTCTTTCAGTGACCCGGGATGCCCTTTCAGAGCCCGCAGCATCCTGGCACATTTCAGGTAACTGGAAATATCAAACCAAGGGCTGGGATCTCTAAACATCGTGTGCCCTCGCCTTCTGAGGCCTCTGAAACACCAAGAACCTTTCTACCTTGGAAGCAAGGCCTCCAGGCTCTGGCCTGATGGCGGCAAACTTCTAGCCCTCCACCCTGTGGGTGCCGAATGGCAATTCCAAATGTATACACTGTCCTGGACAATTCCAAGGGAATTGGACAGGAGCCACTGATCAGGGACTTCAGTGCCACACCCATAGGTGGAGTCAGGAGGACCAGGGCGTCTCTGGGTCAAGGCACGGGGATAGTGCAAGTTAACCTTCACCTGAACCCCACCCCCGGCCTAGTTTTTTCTTTGGACCTCCCAAACAGTTTGGGGTGGGCAGAGAAAGACCTTCAAGGTCACATTGTGACACAAGGCATGAGACCCACGTCCTTCACGAAGGGGCTTTCAGGAAGGGCCATCTGGCACACCCTAGAGGACCCGCTGAACCCCACCTACATCTTGGGCATATGGGACTTAGGGACATCCGGAACATTCTACTGCTGGACTGGACCCACAAGGCGTTCCCTCCCCATGTGACTTAGAGAGGCAACTTGATTGACCTCCCACGCATCAGTCTCCAGCTGCCAAGGCGAGAGTGTGTTTCAGGGAATGCAATCTCTTCCCGGCCACCAGGCCAAGAGCCCTGATTGTTTTCAGAGCCTCCCAACCGTAGGCGTTCCCAACGAATTTCAGCTCCATGCATATCCCACAAAGCTCTGAAAACACACTTCTGTGAGCACTGTGATGTGGATTTTCCCCAGGGGTGTAGACCAGGCATGTGACACAGGCTGGAGACCAGCAAATGACGCCCCGGGTAGAATTGATTGTTTTATGAATTGATTTGTCTGTGGGTATCAGCCATTATATATACATATATATGGTGCTCTAGCACAGAGAACTGATGACAGGTCTCTGACTTGGTGGGGCCAAGGCAGGAATCACTAGGAAAAAAGATTTCATTAGCCCTGTATAGTGCCTGGACAATTGTCATCAGTCTAAGTCTCTAAGTCAGAGCACGAGGGGAAAGGTGCCCTTACTGAAAAACTTAAGTTAAAATTTGGGCGGGCCAGAAAGACACCTATCCCTTCCTGTGTGGCAGGAGTCACTCTTTGATGTTCCAAGGGCCAGAGATTTACTAAACCTGGTCATGCGTTCAGACCATGGTCCCATGATCCCTCAGACCGTGCAGTGTCATCAGTGGCCCATCTCAAGAGTGCCCTGACATCCTCCCCTTTCTTCCTCCCAAAAAGGTGCCCTTAGGAAGAAGAGAACTCATTCTGCTGCATCCCTTGAAGCAGAGTTCACCAGGCCGAGCTGACCTTTGGGCCTAACCTTCTCACAGCCAAGGCCCTCATCAGCACTGGCAGCCCTGGTAAGCAATCTTGTTTGTGTCCTAAACGCATGTGTAGCTGTGCTCTCCGGAGACCTGGGTCTATGATGACAAACCTATGTCACGAAGAGAGATGATGACATAAAAATCATGCTCAATAGGATTACGCTGAGGCCCAGGCTGCAGGGCAGGGGAGAAACAGGTGCCTGGTCGCCTTGTGGCTTCCTTGAGGCCCAATTCTCAGGCCCTGCTTCCCGAAGCCCTGTTTCCCCTCCTGGGGAATCCAAGCTATCCAGGTGCACATACCTAGGAGAGCCCTCAGGGCTCCATTCCAAAGCACCTGGTGTGACTGTCTAGCCTCGGGCAAGGCTTTAGCGGCCAACACGCTGCTCATGTCCCTGTCTCTTCTGCTGTCTTTCAGTGACCCGGGATGCCGTTTCAGAGCCCGCAGCATCCTGGCACATTTCAGGTAACTGGAAATATCAAACCAAGGGCTGGGATCTCTAAACATCGTGTGCCCTCGCCTTCTGAGGCCTCTGAAACACCAAGAACCTTTCCACCTTGGAAGCAAGGCCTCCAGGCTCTGGCCTGATGGCGGCAAACTTCTAGCCCTCCAACCTGTGGATGCCGAATGGCAATTCCAAATGTATACACTGTCCTGGACAATTCCAAGGGAATTGGACAGGAGCCACTGATCAGGGACTTCAGTGCAACACCCATAGGTGGAGTCAGGAGGACCAGGGCGTCTCTGGGTCAAGGCACGGGGATAGTGCAAGTTAACCTTCACCTGAACCCCACCCCCGGCCTAGTTTTTTCTTTGGACCTCCCAAACAGTTTGGGGTGGGCAGAGAAAGACCTTCAAGGTCACATTGTGACACAAGGCATGAGACCCACGTCCTTCACGAAGGGGCTTTCAGGAAGGGCCATCTGGCACACCCTAGAGCACCCGCTGAACCCCGCCTACATCTTGGGCATATGGGACTTAGGGACATCCGGAACATTCTACTGCTGGACTGGACCCACAAGGCGTTCCCTCCCCATGTGACTTAGAGAGGCAACTTGATTGACCTCCCACACATCAGTCTCCAGCTGCCAAGGCGAGAGTGTGTTTCAGGGAATGCAATCTCTTCCCGGCCACCAGGCCAAGAGCCCTGATTATTTTCAGTGCCTCCCAACCGTAGGCGTTCCCAACGAATTTCAGCTCCATGCATATCCCACAAAGCTCTGAAAACACACTTCTGTGAGCACTGTGATGTGGATTTTCCCCAGGGGTGTAGACCAGGCATGTGACACAGGCTGGAGACCAGCAAATGACGCCCCGGGTAGAATTGATTGTTTTATGAATTGATTTGTTTGTGGGTATCAGCCATTATATATACATATATATGGTGCTCTAGCACAGAGAACTGATGACAGGTCTGTGACTCGGTGGGGCCAAGACAGGAATCACTTGGAAAAAAAGATTTCATTAGCCCTGTATAGTGCCTGGACAATTGTCATCAGTCTAAGTCTCTAAGTCAGAGCACGAGGGGAAAGGTGCCCTTACTGAAAAACTCAAGTTAAAATTTGGGCGGGCCAGAAAGACACCTATCCCTTCCTGTGTGGCAGGAGTCACTCTTTGATGTTCCAAGGGCCAGAGATTTACTAAACCTGGTCATGCGTTCAGACCATGGTCCCATGATCCCTCAGACCATGCAGTGTCATCAGTGGCCCATCTCAAGTGTGCCCTGACATCCTCCCCTTTCTTCCTCCCAAAAAGGTGCCCTTAGGAAGAAGAGAACTCATTCTGCTGCATCCCTTGAAGCAGAGTTCACCAGGCCGAGCTGACCTTTGGGCCTAACCTTCTCACAGCCAAGGCCCTCATCAGCACTGGCAGCCTTGGTAAGCAATCTTGTTTGTGTCCTAAACGCATGTGTAGCTGTGCTCTCCGGAGACCTGGGTCTATGATGACAAACCTATGTCACGAAGAGAGATGATGACATAAAAATCATGTTCAATAGGATTACGCTGAGGCCCAGGCTGCAGGGCAGGGGAGAAACAGGTGCCTGGTCGCCTTGTGGCTTCCTTGAGGCCCAATTCGCAGGCCCTGCTTCCCGAAGCCCTGTTTCCCCTCCTGGGGAATCCAAGCTATCCAGGTGCACATACCTAGGAGAGCCCTCAGGGCTCCATTCCAAAGCACCTGGTGTGACTGTCTAGCCTCGGGCAAGGCTTTAGCGGCCAACACGCTGCTCATGTCCCTGTCTCTTCTGCTGTCTTTCAGTGACCCGGGATGCCGTTTCAAAGCCCGCAGCATCCTGGCATATTTCAGGTAACTGGAAATATCAAACCAAGGGCTGGGATCTCTAAACATCGTGTGCCCTCGCCTTCTGAGGCCTCTGAAACACCAAGAACCTTTCCACCGTGGAAGCAAGGCCTCCAGGCTCTGGCCTGATGGCGGCAAACTTCTAGCCCTCCAACCTGTGGGTGCCGAATGGCAATTCCAAATGTATACACTGTCCTGGACAATTCCAAGGGAATTGGACAGGAGCCACTGATCAGGGACTTCAGTGCAACACCCATAGGTGGAGTCAGGAGGACCAGGGCGTCTCTGGGTCAAGGCACGGGGATAGTGCAAGTTAACCTTCACTTGAACCCCACCTCCGGCCTAGTTTTTTCTTTGTACCTCCCAAACAGTTTGGGGTGGGCAGAGAAAGACCTTCAAGGTCACATTGTGACACAAGGCATGAGACCCACGTCCTTCACGAAGGGGCTTTCAGGAAGGGCCATCTGGCACACCCTAGAGCACCCGCTGAACCCCGCCTACATCTGGGGCATATGGGACTTAGGGACATCCGGAACATTCTACTGCTGGACTGGACCCACAAGGCGTTCCCTCCCCATGTGACTTAGAGAGGCAACTTGATTGACCTCCCATGCATCAGTCTCCAGCTGCCAAGGCGAGAGTGTGTTTCAGGGAATGCAATCTCTTCATGGCCACGGGACCAAGAGCCCTGATTGTTTTCAGAGCCTCCCAACCGAAGGCGTTCCAACGAATTTCAGCTCCATGCATATCCCACAAAGCTCTGAAAACACACTTCTGTGAGCACTGTGATGTGGATTTTCCCCAGGGGTGTAGACCAGGCATGTGACACAGGCTGGAGACCAGCAAATGACGCCCCGGGTAGAATTGATTGTTTTATGAATTGATTTGTCTGTGGGTATCGCCATTATATATACATATATATGGTGCTCTAGCACAGAGAACTGATGACAGGTCTCTGACTTGGTGGGGCCAAGGCAGGAATCACTAGGAAAAAAGATTTCATTAGCCCTGTATAGTGCCTGGACAATTGTCATCAGTCTAAGTCTCTAAGTCAGAGCACGAGGGGAAAGGTGCCCTTACTGAAAAACTCAAGTTAAAATTTGGGCGGGCCAGAAAGACACCTATCCCTTCCTGTGTGGCAGGAGTCACTCTTTGATGTTCCAAGGGCCAGAGATTTACTAAACCTGGTCATGCGTTCAGACCATGGTCCCATGATCCCTCAGACCGTGCAGTGTCATCAGTGGCCCATCTCAAGAGTGCCCTGACATCCTCCCCTTTCTTCCACCCAAAAAGGTGCCCTTAGGAAGAAGAGAACTCATTCTGCTGCATCCCTTGAAGCAGAGTTCACCAGGCAGAGCTGACCTTTGGGCCTAACCTTCTCACAGCCAAGGCCCTCATCAGCACTGCCAGCCCTGGTAAGCAATCTTGTTTGTGTCCTAAACGCATGTGTAGCTGTGCTCTCCGGAGACCTGGGTCTATGATGACAAACCTATGTCACGAAGAGAGATGATGACATAAAAATCATGCTCAATAGGATTACGCTGAGGCCCAGGCTGCAGGGCAGGGGAGAAACAGGTGCCTGGTCGCCTTGTGGCTTCCTTGAGGCCCAATTCGCAGGCCCTGCTTCCCGAAGCCCTGTTTCCCCTAATGGGGAATCCAAGCTATCCAGGTGCACATACCTAGGAGAGCCCTCAGGGCTCCATTCCAAAGCACCTGGTGTGACTGTCTAGCCTCGGGCAAGGCTTTAGCGGCCAACACGCTGCTCATGTCCCTGTCTCTTCTGCTGTCTTTCAGTGACCCGGGATGCCGTTTCAGAGCCCGCAGCATCCTGGCACATTTCAGGTAACTGGAAATATCAAACCAAGGGCTGGGATCTCTAAACATCGTGTGCCCTCGCCTTCTGAGGCCTCTGAAACACCAAGAACCTTTCCACCTTGGAAGCAAGGCCTCCAGGCTCTGGCCTGATGGCGGCAAACTTCTAGCCCTCCAACCTGTGGGTGCCGAATGGCAATTCCAAATGTATACACTGTCCTGGACAATTCCAAGGGAATTGGACAGGAGCCACTGATCAGGGACTTCAGTGCAACACCCATAGGTGGAGTCAGGAGGACCAGGGCGTCTCTGGGTCAAGGCACGGGGATAGTGCAAGTTAACCTTCACTTGAACCCCACCCCCAGCCTAGTTTTTTCTTTGGACCTCCCAAACAGTTTTGGGTGGGCAGAGAAAGACCTTCAAGGTCACATTGTGACACAAGGCATGAGACCCAGGTCCTTCACAAACGGGCTTTCAGGAAGGGCCATCTGGCACACCCTAGAGCACCCACTGAACCCCGCCTACATCTTGGGCATATGGGACTTAGGGACATCCGGAACATTCTACTGCTGGACTGGACCCACAAGGCGTTCCCTCCCCATGTGACTTAGAGAGGCAACTTGATTGACCTCCCACGCATCAGTCTCCAGCTGCCAAGGCGAGAGTGTGTTTCAGGGAATGCAATCTCTTCCTGGCCACAAGGCCAAGAGCCCTGATTGTTTTCAGGGCCTCCCAACCATAGGCGTTCCAATGAATTTCAGCTCCATGCATATCCCACAAAGCTCTGAAAACACACCTCTGTGAGCACTGTGATGTGGATTTTCCCCAGGGGTGTAGACCAGGCATGTGACACAGGCTGGAGACCAGCAAATGACGCCCCGGGTAGAATTGATTGTTTTATGAATTGATTTGTCTGTGGGTATCAGCCATTATATATACATATATATGGTGCTCTAGCACAGAGAACTGATGACAGGTCTCTGACTTGGTGGGGCCAAGGCAGGAATCACTAGGAAAAAAGATTTCATTAGCCCTGTATAGTGCCTGGACAATTGTCATCAGTCTAAGTCTCTAAGTCAGAGCACGAGGGGAAAGGTGCCCTTACTGAAAAACTCAAGTTAAAATTTGGGCGGGCCAGAAAGACACCTATCCCTTCCTGTGTGGCAGGAGTCACTCTTTGATGTTCCAAGGGCCAGAGATTTACTAAACCTGGTCATGCGTTCAGACCATGGTCCCATGATCCCTCAGACCGTGCAGTGTCATCAGTGGCCCATCTCAAGAGTGCCCTGACATCCTCCCCCTTTCTTCCTCCCATAAAGGTGCCCTGAGGAAGAAGAGAACTCATTCTGCTGCATCCCTTGAAGCAGAGTTCACCAGGCCGAGCTGACCTTTGGGCCTAACCTTCTCACAGCCAAGGCCCTCATCAGCACTGGCAGCCCTGGTAAGCAATCTTGTTTGTGTCCTAAACGCATGTGTAGCTGTGCTCTCCGGAGACCTGGGTCTATGATGACAAACCTATGTCACGAAGAGAGATGATGACATAAAAATCATGCTCAATAGGATTACGCTGAGGCCCAGGCTGCAGGGCAGGGGAGAAACAGGTGCCTGGTCGCCTTGTGGCTTCCTTGAGGCCCAATTGGCAGGCCCTGCTTCCCGAAGCCCTGTTTCCCCTCCTGGGGAATCCAAGCTATCCAGGTGCACATACCTAGGAGAGCCCTCAGGGCTCCATTCCAAAGCACCTGGTGTGACTGTCTAGCCTCGGGCAAGGCTTTAGCGGCCAACACGCTGCTCATGTCCCTGTCTCTTCTGCTGTCTTTCAGTGACCCGGGATGCCGTTTCAGAGCCCGCAGCATCCTGGCACATTTCAGGTAACTGGAAATATCAAACCAAGGGCTGGGATCTCTAAACATCGTGTGCCCTCGCCTTCTGAGGCCTCTGAAACACCAAGAACCTTTCCACCTTGGAAGCAAGGCCTCCAGGCTCTGGCCTGATGGCGGCAAACTTCTAGCCCTCCAACCTGTGGGTGCCGAATGGCAATTCCAAATGTATACACTGTCCTGGACAATTCCAAGGGAATTGGACAGGAGCCACTGATCAGGGACTTCAGTGCAACACCCATAGGTGGAGTCAGGAGGACCAGGGCGTCTCTGGGTCAAGGCACGGGGATAGTGCAAGTTAACCTTCACTTGAACCCCACCCCCGGCCTAGTTTTTTCTTTGGACCTCCCAAACAGTTTGGGATTGGCAGAGAAAGACCTTCAAGGTCACATTGTGACACAAGGCATGAGACCCACGTCCTTCACGAAGGGGCTTTCAGGAAGGGCCATCTGGCACACCCTAGAACACCCGCTGAACCCCGCCTACATCTTGGGCATATGGGACTTAGGGACATCTAGAACATTCTACTGCTGGACTGGACCCACAAGGCGTTCCCTCCCCATGTGACTTAGAGAGGCAACTTGATTGACCTACCACGCATCAGTCTCCAGCTGCCAAGGCAAGAGTGTGTTTCAGGGAATGCAATCTCTTCCTGGCCACGAGGCCAAGAGCCCTGATTGTTTTCAGAGCCTCCCAACCGTAGGCGTTCCCAACGAATTTCAGCTCCATGCATATCCCACAAAGCTCTGAAAACACACTTCTGTGAGCACTGTGATGTGGATTTTCCCCAGGGGTGTAGACCAGGCATGTGACACAGGCTGGAGACCAGCAAATGACGCCCCGGGTAGAATTGATTGTTTTATGAATTGATTTGTTTGTGGGTATCAGCCATTATATATACATATATATGGTGCTCTAGCACAGAGAACTGATGACAGGTCTCTGACTCGGTGGGGCCAAGGCAGGAATCACTTGGGAAAAAAGATTTCATTAGCCCTGTATAGTGCCTGGACAATTGTCATCAGTCTAAGTCTCTAAGTCAGAGCACGAGGGGAAAGGTGCCCTTACTGAAAAACTCAAGTTAAAATTTGGGCGGGCCAGAAAGACACCTATCCCTTCCTGTGTGGCAGGAGTCACTCTTTGATGTTCCAAGGGCCAGAGATTTACTAAACCTGGTCATGCGTTCAGACCATGGTCCCATGATCCCTCAGACCATGCAGTGTCATCAGTGGCCCATCTCAAGTGTGCCCTGACATCCTCCCCTTTCTTCCTCCCAAAAAGGTGCCATTAGGAAGAAGAGAACTCATTCTGCTGCATCCCTTGAAGCAGAGTTCACCAGGCCGAGCTGACCTTTGGGCCTAACCTTCTCACAGCCAAGGCCCTCATCAGCACTGGCATCCCTGGTAAGCAATCTTGTTTGTGTCCTAAACGCATGTGTAGCTGTGCTCTCCGGAGACCTGGGTCTATGATGACAAACCTATGTCACGAAGAGAGATGATGACATAAAAATCATGCTCAATAGGATTACGCTGAGGCCCAGGCTGCAGGGCAGGGGAGAAACAGGTGCCTGGTCGCCTTGTGGCTTCCTTGAGGCCCAATTCGCAGGCCCTGCTTCCCGAAGCCCTGTTTCCCCTCCTGCGGAATCCAAGCTATCCAGGTGCACATACCTAGGAGAGCCCTCAGGGCTCCATTCCAAAGCACCTGGTGTGACTGTCTAGCCTCGGGCAAGGCTCTAGCGGCCAACACGCTGCTCATGTCCCTGTCTCTTCTGCTGTCTTTCAGTGACCCGGGATGCCGTTTCAGAGCCCGCAGCATCCTGGCACATTTCAGGTAACTGGAAATATCAAACCAAGGGCTGGGATCTCTAAACATCGTGTGCCCTCGCCTTCTGAGGCCTCTGAAACACCAAGAACCTTTCCACCGTGGAAGCAAGGCCTCCAGGCTCTGGCCTGATGGCGGCAAACTTCTAGCCCTCCAACCTGTGGGTGCCGAATGGCAATTCCAAATGTATACACTGTCCTGGACAATTCCAAGGGAATTGGACAGGAGCCACTGATCAGGGACTTCAGTGCAACACCCATAGGTGGAGTCAGGAGGACCAGGGCGTCTCTGGGTCAAGGCACGGGGATAGTGCAAGTTAACCTTCACTTGAACACCACCCCCGGCCTAGTTTTTTCTTTGGACCTCCCAAAGAGTTTGGGGTGGGCAGAGAAAGACCTTCAAGGTCACATTGTGACACAAGGCATGAGACCCACGTCCTTCACGAAGGGGCTTTCAGGAAGGGCCATCTGGCACACCCTAGAGCACCCACTGAACCCCGCCTACATCTTGGGCATATGGGACTTAGGGACATCCGGAACATTCTACTGCTGGACTGGACCCACAAGGCGTTCCCTCCCCATGTGACTTAGAGAGGCAACTTGATTGACCTCCCATGCATCAGTCTCCAGCTGCCAAGGCGAGAGTGTGTTTCAGGGAATGCAATCTCTTCATGGCCACGAGGCCAAGAGCCCTGATTGTTTTCAGAGCCTCCCAACCGTAGGCGTTCCCAACGAATTTCAGCTCCATGCATATCCCACAAAGCTCTGAAAACACACTTCTGTGAGCACTGTGATGTGGATTTTCCCCAGGGGTGTAGACCAGGCATGTGACACAGGCTGGAGACCAGCAAATGACGCCCCGGGTAGAATTGATTGTTTTATGAATTGATTTGTCTGTGGGTATCAGCCATTATATATACATATATATGGTGCTCTAGCACAGAGAACTGATGACAGGTCTCTGACTTGGTGGGGCCAAGGCAGGAATCACTAGGAAAAAAGATTTGATTAGCCCTGTATAGTGCCTGGACAATTGTCATCAGTCTAAGTCTCTAAGTCAGAGCACGAGGGGAAAGGTGCCCTTACTGAAAAACTCAAGTTAAAATTTGGGCGGGCCAGAAAGACACCTATCCCTTCCTGTGTGGCAGGAGTCACTCTTTGATGTTCCAAGGGCCAGAGATTTACTAAACCTGGTCATGCGTTCAGACCATGGTCCCATGATCCCTCAGACCGTGCAGTGTCATCAGTGGCCCATCTCAAGAGTGCCCTGACATCCTCCCCCTTTCTTCCTCCCAAAAAGGTGCCCTGAGGAAGAAGAGAACTCATTCTGCTGCATCCCTTGAAGCAGAGTTCACCAGGCCGAGCTGACCTTTGGGCCTAACCTTCTCACAGCCAAGGCCCTCATCAGCACTGGCAGCCCTGGTAAGCAATCTTGTTTGTGTCCTAAACGCATGTGTAGCTGTGCTCTCCGGAGACCTGGGTCTATGATGACAAACCTATGTCACGAAGAGAGATGATGACATAAAAATCATGCTCAATAGGATTACGCTGAGGCCCAGGCTGCAGGGCAGGGGAGAAACAGGTGCCTGGTCGCCTTGTGGCTTCCTTGAGGCCCAATTCTCAGGCCCTGCTTCCCGAAGCCCTGTTTCCCCTCCTGGGGAATCCAAGCTATCCAGGTGCACATACCTAGGAGAGCCCTCAGGGCTCCATTCCAAAGCACCTGGTGTGACTGTCTAGCCTCGGGCAAGGCTTTAGCGGCCAACACGCTGCTCATGTCCCTGTCTCTTCTGCTGTCTTTCAGTGACCCGGGATGCCGTTTCAGAGCCCGCAGCATCCTGGCACATTTCAGGTAACTGGAAATATCAAACCAAGGGCTGGGATCTCTAAACATCGTGTGCCCTCGCCTTCTGAGGCCTCTGAAACACCAAGAACCTTTCCACCTTGGAAGCAAGGCCTCCAGGCTCTGGCCTGATGGCGGCAAACTTCTAGCCCTCCAACCTGTGGGTGCCGAATGGCAATTCCAAATGTATACACTGTCCTGCACAATTCCAAGGGAATTGGACAGGAGCCACTGATCAGGGACTTCAGTGCAACACCCATAGGTGGAGTCAGGAGGACCAGGGCGTCTCTGGGTCAAGGCACGGGGATAGTGCAAGTTAACCTTCACTTGAACCCCACCCCCGGCCTAGTTTTTTCTTTGGACCTCCCAAACAGTTTGGGATGGGCAGAGAAAGACCTTCAAGGTCACATTGTGACACAAGGCATGAGACCCACGTCCTTCACGAAGGGGCTTTCAGGAAGGGCCATCTGGCACACCCTAGAGCACCTGCTGAACCCCGCCTACATCTTGGGCATATGGAACTTAGGGACATCCGGAACATTCTACTGCTGGACTGGACCCACAAGGCGTTCCCTCCCCATGTGACTTAGAGAGGCAACTTGATTGACCTCCCATGCATCAGTCTCCAGCTGCCAAGGCGAGAGTGTGTTTCAGGGAATGCAATCTCTTCCTGGCCACGAGGCCAAGAGCCCTGATTGTTTTCAGAGCCTCCCAACCGTAGGCGTTCCCAACGAATTTCAGCTCCATGCATATCCCACAAAGCTCTGAAAACACACTTCTGTGAGCACTGTGATGTGGATTTTCCCCAGGGGTGTAGACCAGGCATGTGACACAGGCTGGAGACCAGCAAATGACGCCCCGGGTAGAATTGATTGTTTTATGAATTGATTTGTCTGTGGGTATCAGCCATTATATATACATATATATGGTGCTCTAGCACAGAGAACTGATGACAGGTCTCTGACTTGGTGGGGCCAAGGCAGGAATCACTAGGAAAAAAGATTTCATTAGCCCTGTATAGTGCCTGGACAATTGTCATCAGTCTAAGTCTCTAAGTCAGAGCACGAGGGGAAAGGTGCCCTTACTGAAAAACTCAAGTTAAAATTTGGGCGGGCCAGAAAGACACCTATCCCTTCCTGTGTGGCAGGAGTCACTCTTTGATGTTCCAAGGGCCAGAGATTTACTAAACCTGGTCATGCGTTCAGACCATGGTCCCATGATCCCTCAGACCGTGCAGTGTCATCAGTGGCCCATCTCAAGTGTGCCCTGACATCCTCTCCCTTTCTTCCTCCCAAAAAGGTGCCCTTAGGAAGAAGAGAACTCATTCTGCTGCATCCCTTGAAGCAGAGTTCACCAGGCCGAGGTGACCTTTGGGCCTAACCTTCTCACAGCCAAGGCCCTCATCAGCACTGGCAGCCCTGGTAAGCAATCTTGTTTGTGTCCTAAACGCATGTGTAGCTGTGCTCTCCGGAGACCTGGGTCTATGATGACAAACCTATGTCACGAAGAGAGATGATGACATAAAAATCATGCTCAATAGGATTACGCTGAGTCCCAGGCTGCAGGGCAGGGGAGAAACAGGTGCCTGGTCGCCTTGTGGCTTCCTTGAGGCCCAATTCGCAGGCCCTACTTCCCAAAGCCCTGTTTCCCCTCCTGGGGAATCCAAGCTATCCAGGTGCACATACCTAGGAGAGCCCTCAGGGCTCCATTCCAAAGCACCTGGTGTGACTGTCTAGCCTCGGGCAAGGCTTTAACGGCCAACACGCTGCTCATGTCCCTGTCTCTTCTGCTGTCTTTCAGTGACCCGGGATGCCGTTTCAGAGCCCGCAGCATCCTGGCACATTTCAGGTAACTGGAAATATCAAACCAAGGGCTGGGATCTCTAAACATCGTGTGCCCTCGCCTTCTGAGGCCTCTGAAACACCAAGAACCTTTCCACCTTGGAAGCAAGGCCTCCAGGCTCTGACCTGATGGCGGCAAACGTCTAGCCCTCCAACCTGTGGGTGCCGAATGGCAATTCCAAATGTATACACTGTCCTGCACAATTCCAAGGGAATTGGACAGGAGCCACTGATCAGGGACTTCAGTGCAACACCCATAGGTGGAGTCAGGAGGACCAGGGCGTCTCTGGGTCAAGGCACGGGGATAGTGCAAGTTAACCTTCACTTGAACCCCACCCCCGGCCTAGTTTTTACTTTGGACCTCTCAAACAGTTTGGGATGGGCAGAGAAAGACCTTCAAGGTCACATTGTGACACAAGGCATGAGACCCACGTCCTTCACGAAGGGGCTTTCAGGAAGGGCCATCTGGCACACCCTAGAGCACCCGCTGAACCCCGCCTACATCTTGGGCATATGGGACTTAGGGACATCCGGAACATTCTACTGCTGGACTGGACCCACAAGGCGTTCCCTCCCCATGTGACTTAGAGAGGCAACTTGATTGACCTCCCATGCATCAGTCTCCAGCTGCCAAGGCGAGAGTGTGTTTCAGGGAATGCAATCTCTTCCTGGCCACGAGGCCAAGAGCCCTGATTGTTTTCAGAGCCTCCCAACCGTAGGCGTTCCCAACGAATTTCAGCTCCATGCATATCCCACAAAGCTCTGAAAACACACTTCTGTGAGCACTGTGATGTGGATTTTCCCCAGGGGTGTAGACCAGGCATGTGACACAGGCTGGAGACCAGCAAATGACGCCCCGGGTAGAATTGATTGTTTTATGAATTGATTTGTCTGTGGGTATCAGCCATTATATATACATATATATGGTGCTCTAGCACAGAGAACTGATGACAGGTCTCTGACTTGGTGGGGCCAAGGCAGGAATCACTAGGAAAAAAGATTTCATTAGCCCTGTATAGTGCCTGGACAATTGTCATCAGTCTAAGTCTCTAAGTCAGAGCACGAGGGGAAAGGTGCCCTTACTGAAAAACTCAAGTTAAAATTTGGGCGGGCCAGAAAGACACCTATCCCTTCCTGTGTGGCAGGAGTCACTCTTTGATGTTCCAAGGGCCAGAGATTTACTAAACCTGGTCATGCGTTCAGACCATGGTCCCATGATCCCTCAGACCGTGCAGTGTCATCAGTGGCCCATCTCAAGTGTGCCCTGACATCCTCTCCCTTTCTTCCTCCCAAAAAGGTGCCCTTAGGAAGAAGAGAACTCATTCTGCTGCATCCCTTGAAGCAGAGTTCACCAGGCCGAGGTGACCTTTGGGCCTAACCTTCTCACAGCCAAGGCCCTCATCAGCACTGGCAGCCCTGGTAAGCAATCTTGTTTGTGTCCTAAACGCATGTGTAGCTGTGCTCTCCGGAGACCTGGGTCTATGATGACAAACCTATGTCACGAAGAGAGATGATGACATAAAAATCATGCTCAATAGGATTACGCTGAGGCCCAGGCTGCAGGGCAGGGGAGAAACAGGTGCCTGGTCGCCTTGTGGCTTCCTTGAGGTCCAATTCTCAGGACCTGCTTCCCGAAGCCCTGTTTCCCCTCCTGGGGAATCCAAGCTGTCCAGGTGCACATACCTAGGAGACCCCTCAGGGCTCCATTCCAAAGCACCTGGTGTGACTGTCTAGCCTCGGGCAAGGCTTTAGCGGCCAATACGCTGCTCATGTCCCTGTCTTTTCTGCTGTCTATCAGTGACCCGGGATGCCGTTTCAGAGCCCGCAGCATCCTGGCACATTTCAGGTAACTGGAAATATCAAACCAAGGGCTGGGATCTCTAAACATCGTGTGCCCTCGCCTTCTGAGGCCTCTGAAACACCAAGAACCTTTCCACCTTGGAAGCAAGGCCTCCAGGCTCTGGCCTGATGGCGGCAAACTTCTAGCCCTCCAACCTGTGGGTGCCGAATGGCAATTCCAAATGTATACACTGTCCTGCACAATTCCAAGGGAATTGGACAGGAGCCACTGATCAGGGACTTCAGTGCAACACACATAGGTGGAGTCAGGAGGACCAGGGCATCTCTGGGGCAAGGCACGGGGATAGTGCAAGTTAACCTTCACTTGAACCCCACCCCCGGCCTAGTTTTTTCTTTGGACCTCCCAAACAGTTTGGGATGGGCAGAGAAAGACCTTCAAGGTCACATTGTGACACAAGGCATGAGACCCACGTCCTTCACGAAGGGGCTTTCAGGAAGGGCCATCTGGCACACCCTAGAGCACCCGCTGAACCCCGCCTACATCTTGGGCATATGGGACTTAGGGACATCCGGAACATTCTACTGCTGGACTGGACCCACAAAGCGTTCCCTCCCCATGTGACTTAGAGAGGCAACTTGATTGACCTCCCATGCATCAGTCTCCAGCTGCCAAGGCGAGAGTGTGTTTCAGGGAATGCAATCTCTTCCTGGCCACGAGGCCAAGAGCCCTGATTGTTTTCAGAGCCTCCCAACCGTAGGCGTTCCCAACGAATTTCAGCTCTATGCATATCCCACAAAGCTCTGAAAACACACTTCTGTGAGCACTGTGATGTGGATTTTCCCCAGGGGTGTAGACCAGGCATGTGACACAGGCTGGAGACCAGCAAATGACGCCCCGGGTAGAATTGATTGTTTTATGAATTGATTTGTCTGTGGGTATCAGCCATTATATATACATATATATGGTGCTCTAGCACAGAGAACTGATGACAGGTCTCTGACTTGGTGGGGCCAAGGCAGGAATCACTAGGAAAAAAGATTTCATTAGCCCTGTATAGTGCCTGGACAATTGTCATCAGTCTAAGTCTCTAAGTCAGAGCACGAGGGGAAAGGTGCCCTTACTGAAAAACTCAAGTTAAAATTTGGGCGGGCCAGAAAGACACCTATCCCTTCCTGTGTGGCAGGAGTCACTCTTTGATGTTCCAAGGGCCAGAGATTTACTAAACCTGGTCATGCGTTCAGACCATGGTCCCATGATCCCTCAGACCGTGCAGTGTCATCAGTGGCCCATCTCAAGAGTGCCCTGACATCCTCTCCCTTTCTTCCTCCCAAAAAGGTGCCCTGAGGAAGATGAGAACTCATTCTGCTGCATCCCTTGAAGCAGAGTTCACCAGGCCGAGCTGACCTTTGGGCCTAACCTTCTCACAGCCAAGGCCCTCATCAGCACTGGCAGCCCTGGTAAGCAATCTTGTTTGTGTCCTAAACGCATGTGTAGCTGTGCTCTCCGGAGACCTGGGTCTATGATGACAAACCTATGTCACGAAGAGAGATGATGACATAAAAATCATGCTCAATAGGATTACGCTGAGGCCCAGGCTGCAGGGCAGGGGAGAAACAGGTGCCTGGTCGCCTTGTGGCTTCCTTGAGGCCCAATTCGCAGGCCCTACTTCCCAAAGCCCTGTTTCCCCTCCTGGGGAATCCAAGCTATCCAGGTGCACATACCTAGGAGAGCCCTCAGGGCTCCATTCCAAAGCACCTGGTGTGACTGTCTAGCCTCGGGCAAGGCTTTAACGGCCAACACGCTGCTCATGTCCCTGTCTCTTCTGCTGTCTTTCAGTGACCCGGGATGCCGTTTCAGAGCCCGCAGCATCCTGGCACATTTCAGGTAACTGGAAATATCAAACCAAGGGCTGGGATCTCTAAACATCGTGTGCCCTCGCCTTCTGAGGCCACTGAAACACCAAGAACCTTTCCACCTTGGAAGCAAGGCATCCAGGCTCTGGCCTGATGGCGGCAAACGTCTAGCCCTCCAACCTGTGGGTGCCGAATGGCAATTCCAAATGTATACACTGTCCTGCACAATTCCAAGGGAATTGGACAGGAGCCACTGATCAGGGACTTCAGTGCAACACCCATAGGTGGAGTCAGGAGGACCAGGGCGTCTCTGGGTCAAGGCACGGGGATAGTGGAAGTTAACCTTCACTTGAACCCCACCCCCGGCCTAGTTTTTTCTTTGGACCTCCCAAACAGTTTGGGATGGGCAGAGAAAGACCTTCAAGGTCACATTGTGACACAAGGCATGAGACCCACGTCCTTCACGAAGGGGCTTTCAGGAAGGGCCATCTGGCACACCTTAGAGCACCTGCTGAACCCCGCCTACATCTTGGGCATATGGGACTTAGGGACATCCGGAACATTCTACTGCTGGACTGGACCCACAAGGCGTTCCCTCCCCATGTGACTTAGAGAGGCAACTTGATTGACCTCCCATGCATCAGTCTCCAGCTGCCAAGGCGAGAGTGTGTTTCAGGGAATGCAATCTCTTCCTGGCTATGAGGCCAAGAGCCCCGATTGTTTTCAGAGCCTCCCAACCGTAGGCGTTCCCAACGAATTTCAGCTCCATGCATATCCCACAAAGCTCTGAAAACACACTTCTGTGAGCACTGTGATGTGGATTTTCCCCAGGGGTGTAGACCAGGCATGTGACACAGGCTGGAGACCAGCAAATGACGCCCCGGGTAGAATTGATTGTTTTATGAATTGATTTGTCTGTGGGTATCAGCCATTATATATACATATATATGGTGCTCTAGCACAGAGAACTGATGACAGGTCTCTGACTTGGTGGGGCCAAGGCAGGAATCACTAGGAAAAAAGATTTCATTAGCCCTGTATAGTGCCTGGACAATTGTCATCAGTCTAAGTCTCTAAGTCAGAGCACGAGGGGAAAGGTGCCCTTACTGAAAAACTCAAGTTAAAATTTGGGCGGGCCAGAAAGACACCTATCCCTTCCTGTGTGGCAGGAGTCACTCTTTGATGTTCCAAGGGCCAGAGATTTACTAAACCTGGTCATGCGTTCAGACCATGGTCCCATGATCCCTCAGACCGTGCAGTGTCATCAGTGGCCCATCTCAAGAGTGCCCTGACATCCTCCCCTTTCTTCCTCCCAAAAAGGTGCCCTTAGGAAGAAGAGAACTCATTCTGCTGCATCCCTTGAAGCAGAGTTCACCAGGCCGAGCTGACCTTTGGGCCTAACCTTCTCACAGCCAAGGCCCTCATCAGCACTGGCAGCCCTGGTAAGCAATCTTGTTTGTGTCCTAAACGCATGTGTAGCTGTGCTCTCCGGAGACCTGGGTCTATGATGACAAACCTATGTCACGAAGAGAGATGATGACATAAAAATCATGCTCAATAGGATTACGCTGAGGCCCAGGCTGCAGGGCAGGGGAGAAACAGGTGCCTGGTCGCCTTGTGGCTTCCTTGAGGCCCAATTCGCAGGCCCTGCTTCCCGAAGCCCTGTTTCCCCTCCTGGGGAATCCAAGCTGTCAAGGTGCACATACCTAGGAGAGCCCTCAGGGCTCCATTCCAAAGCACCTGGTGTGACTGTCTAGCCTCGGGCAAGGCTTTAGCGGCCAACACGCTGCTCATGTCCCTGTCTCTTCTGCTGTCTTTCAGTGACCCGGGATGCCGTTTCAGAGCCCGCAGCATCCTGGCACATTTCAGGTAACTGGAAATATCAAACCAAGGGCTGGGATCTCTAAACATCGTGTGCCCTCGCCTTCTGAGGCCTCTGAAACACCAAGAACCTTTCCACCTTGGAAGCAAGGCCTCCAGGCTCTGGCCTGATGGCGGCAAACTTCTAGCCCTCCAACCTGTGGGTGCCGAATGGCAATTCCAAATGTATACACTGTCCTGCACAATTCCAAGGGAATTGGACAGGACCCACTGATCAGGGACTTCAGTGCAACACACATAGGTGGAGTCAGGAGGACCAGGGCATCTCTGGGGCAAGGCACGGGGATAGTGCAAGTTAACCTTCACTTGAACCCCACCCCCGGCCTAGTTTTTTCTTTGGACCTCCCAAACAGTTTGGGATGGGCAGAGAAAGACCTTCAAGGTCACATTGTGACACAAGGCATGAGACCCACGTCCTTCACGAAGGGGCTTTCAGGAAGGGCCATCTGGCACACCCTAGAGCACCCGCTGAACCCCGCCTACATCTTGGGCATATGGGACTTAGGGACATCCGGAACATTCTACTGCTGGACTGGACCCACAAAGCGTTCCCTCCCCATGTGACTTAGAGAGGCAACTTGATTGACCTCCCATGCATCAGTCTCCAGCTGCCAAGGCGAGAGTGTGTTTCAGGGAATGCAATCTCTTCCTGGCCACGAGGCCAAGAGCCCTGATTGTTTTCAGAGCCTCCCAACCGTAGGCGTTCCCAACGAATTTCAGCTCTATGCATATCCCACAAAGCTCTGAAAACACACTTCTGTGAGCACTGTGATGTGGATTTTCCCCAGGGGTGTAGACCAGGCATGTGACACAGGCTGGAGACCAGCAAATGACGCCCCGGGTAGAATTGATTGTTTTATGAATTGATTTGTCTGTGGGTATCAGCCATTATATATACATATATATGGTGCTCTAGCACAGAGAACTGATGACAGGTCTCTGACTTGGTGGGGCCAAGGCAGGAATCACTAGGAAAAAAGATTTCATTAGCCCTGTATAGTGCCTGGACAATTGTCATCAGTCTAAGTCTCTAAGTCAGAGCACGAGGGGAAAGGTGCCCTTACTGAAAAACTCAAGTTAAAATTTGGGCGGGCCAGAAAGACACCTATCCCTTCCTGTGTGGCAGGAGTCACTCTTTGATGTTCCAAGGGCCAGAGATTTACTAAACCTGGTCATGCGTTCAGACCATGGTCCCATGATCCCTCAGACCGTGCAGTGTCATCAGTGGCCCATCTCAAGAGTGCCCTGACATCCTCTCCCTTTCTTCCTCCCAAAAAGGTGCCCTGAGGAAGATGAGAACTCATTCTGCTGCATCCCTTGAAGCAGAGTTCACCAGGCCGAGCTGACCTTTGGGCCTAACCTTCTCACAGCCAAGGCCCTCATCAGCACTGGCAGCCCTGGTAAGCAATCTTGTTTGTGTCCTAAACGCATGTGTAGCTGTGCTCTCCGGAGACCTGGGTCTATGATGACAAACCTATGTCACGAAGAGAGATGATGACATAAAAATCATGCTCAATAGGATTACGCTGAGGCCCAGGCTGCAGGGCAGGGGAGAAACAGGTGCCTGGTCGCCTTGTGGCTTCCTTGAGGTCCAATTCTCAGGACCTGCTTCCCGAAGCCCTGTTTCCCCTCCTGGGGAATCCAAGCTGTCCAGGTGCACATACCTAGGAGACCCCTCAGGGCTCCATTCCAAAGCACCTGGTGTGACTGTCTAGCCTCGGGCAAGGCTTTAGCGGCCAATACGCTGCTCATGTCCCTGTCTTTTCTGCTGTCTATCAGTGACCCGGGATGCCGTTTCAGAGCCCGCAGCATCCTGGCACATTTCAGGTAACTGGAAATATCAAACCAAGGGCTGGGATCTCTAAACATCGTGTGCCCTCGCCTTCTGAGGCCACTGAAACACCAAGAACCTTTCCACCTTGGAAGCAAGGCATCCAGGCTCTGGCCTGATGGCGGCAAACGTCTAGCCCTCCAACCTGTGGGTGCCGAATGGCAATTCCAAATGTATACACTGTCCTGCACAATTCCAAGGGAATTGGACAGGAGCCACTGATCAGGGACTTCAGTGCAACACCCATAGGTGGAGTCAGGAGGACCAGGGCGTCTCTGGGTCAAGGCACGGGGATAGTGGAAGTTAACCTTCACTTGAACCCCACCCCCGGCCTAGTTTTTTCTTTGGACCTCCCAAACAGTTTGGGATGGGCAGAGAAAGACCTTCAAGGTCACATTGTGACACAAGGCATGAGACCCACGTCCTTCACGAAGGGGCTTTCAGGAAGGGCCATCTGGCACACCTTAGAGCACCTGCTGAACCCCGCCTACATCTTGGGCATATGGGACTTAGGGACATCCGGAACATTCTACTGCTGGACTGGACCCACAAGGCGTTCCCTCCCCATGTGACTTAGAGAGACAACTTGATTGACCTCCCATGCATCAGTCTCCAGCTGCCAAGGCGAGAGTGTGTTTCAGGGAATGCAATCTCTTCCTGGCTATGAGGCCAAGAGCCCCGATTGTTTTCAGAGCCTCCCAACCGTAGGCGTTCCCAACGAATTTCAGCTCCATGCATATCCCACAAAGCTCTGAAAACACACTTCTGTGAGCACTGTGATGTGGATTTTCCCCAGGGGTGTAGACCAGGCATGTGACACAGGCTGGAGACCAGCAAATGACGCCCCGGGTAGAATTGATTGTTTTATGAATTGATTTGTCTGTGGGTATCAGCCATTATATATACATATATATGGTGCTCTAGCACAGAGAACTGATGACAGGTCTCTGACTTGGTGGGGCCAAGGCAGGAATCACTAGGAAAAAAGATTTGATTAGCCCTGTATAGTGCCTGGACAATTGTCATCAGTCTAAGTCTCTAAGTCAGAGCACGAGGGGAAAGGTGCCCTTACTGAAAAACTCAAGTTAAAATTTGGGCGGGCCAGAAAGACACCTATCCCTTCCTGTGTGGCAGGAGTCACTCTTTGATGTTCCAAGGGCCAGAGATTTACTAAACCTGGTCATGCGTTCAGACCATGGTCCCATGATCCCTCAGACCGTGCAGTGTCATCAGTGGCCCATCTCAAGAGTGCCCTGACATCCTCCCCTTTCTTCCTCCCAAAAAGGTGCCCTTAGGAAGAAGAGAACTCATTCTGCTGCATCCCTTGAAGCAGAGTTCACCAGGCCGAGCTGACCTTTGGGCCTAACCTTCTCACAGCCAAGGCCCTCATCAGCACTGGCAGCCCTGGCAAGCAATCTTGTTTGTGTCCTAAACGCATGTGTAGCTGTGCTCTCCGGAGACCTGGGTCTATGATGACAAACCTATGTCACGAAGAGAGATGATGACATAAAAATCATGCTCAATAGGATTACGTTGACGCCCAGGCTGCAGGGCAGGGGAGAAACAGGTGCCTGGTCGCCTTGTGGCTTCCTTGAGGCCCAATTCGCAGGCCCTGCTTCCCGAAGCCCTGTTTCCCCTCCTGGGGAATCCAAGCTGTCAAGGTGCACATACCTAGGAGAGCCCTCAGGGCTCCATTCCAAAGCACCTGGTGTGACTGTCTAGCCTCGGGCAAGGCTTTAGCGGCCAACACGCTGCTCATGTCCCTGTCTCTTCTGCTGTCTTTCAGTGACCCGGGATTCCGTTTCAGAGCCCGCAGCATCCTGGCACATTTCAGGTAACTGGAAATATCAAACCAAGGGCTGGGATCTCTAAACATCGTGTGCCCTCGCCTTCTGAGGCCTCTGAAACACCAAGAACCTTTCCACCTTGGAAGCAAGGCCTCCAGGCTCTGGCCTGATGGCGGCAAACTTCTAGCCCTCCAACCTGTGGGTGCCGAATGGCAATTCCAAATGTATACACTGTCCTGCACAATTCCAAGGGAATTGGACAGGAGCCACTGATCAGGGACTTCAGTGCAACACACATAGGTGGAGTCAGGAGGACCAGGGCATCTCTGGGGCAAGGCACGGGGATAGTGCAAGTTAACCTTCACTTGAACCCCACCCCCGGCCTAGTTTTTTCTTTGGACCTCCCAAACAGTTTGGGATGGGCAGAGAAAGACCTTCAAGGTCACATTGTGACACAAGGCATGAGACCCACGTCCTTCACGAAGGGGCTTTCAGGAAGGGCCATCTGGCACACCTTAGAGCACCTGCTGAACCCCGCCTACATCTTGGGCATATGGGACTTAGGGACATCCGGAACATTCTACTGCTGGACTGGACCCACAAGGCGTTCCCTCCCCATGTGACTTAGAGAGACAACTTGATTGACCTCCCATGCATCAGTCTCCAGCTGCCAAGGCGAGAGTGTGTTTCAGGGAATGCAATCTCTTCCTGGCTATGAGGCCAAGAGCCCCGATTGTTTTCAGAGCCTCCCAACCGTAGGCGTTCCCAACGAATTTCAGCTCCATGCATATCCCACAAAGCTCTGAAAACACACTTCTGTGAGCACTGTGATGTGGATTTTCCCCAGGGGTGTAGACCAGGCATGTGACACAGGCTGGAGACCAGCAAATGACGCCCCGGGTAGAATTGATTGTTTTATGAATTGATTTGTCTGTGGGTATCAGCCATTATATATACATATATATGGTGCTCTAGCACAGAGAACTGATGACAGGTCTCTGACTTGGTGGGGCCAAGGCAGGAATCACTAGGAAAAAAGATTTGATTAGCCCTGTATAGTGCCTGGACAATTGTCATCAGTCTAAGTCTCTAAGTCAGAGCACGAGGGGAAAGGTGCCCTTA
>NC_134852.1:68850024-68950024 GCF_049852395.1 Peromyscus maniculatus bairdii | reverse complement strand
GCACTATATTGAAAAGAGTTGGGATAATGGGCAGTTCTGTCTCATTCATGATTTTTGTGGAGTTGTTCTCAGGTTTCCCCCATTTAGGGAAATGTTAGCTATAGATGTGTCACTATAGCCTTTATTATCCTGAAGTGTGTTCCTCATTCCTACTCTCTCTAGGACTTTTGTAATGAATGCATTTTGAAATTTGTCAAAGGCTTTTGCTGCATTTATTGAGATGCTTTTGTGATTTTTGCCCTTAAGCCTACTTATATAATTTACAATGTGTATGGACTTACATATGTTGAGCCATCTCTACATCTCTAGGATAAAGCCAACTTAATCTTTTTTGATACATGTTCATATTCAGTTTGCAAGTATTTTATTGAGTATTCTCATATCTATGTTCATCAGGGATATTAGGCTGTAGTTAGGTTTTTTTTTTGTTTTGTTTTGTTTTGTTTTGTTCTGTCTTTACTTGGTTTTGGTTTTAGGGTTATACATACAAGGTATTTGAAAGTACTTCTTCTGTTTGTATTTTCTGAATAATTAAAGATGAAGTATGGATTACAGTTATTGGTTTTAACTTTTTGTTTGTTTGGTTAGTTGGTTGGTTTTTGTTGCTGTTGTTGTCATTGTTGTCTTTGCAAATCTGGTAGAATTTTCTTGTGAATATTTCTGGACCTGGGATTTTTTTAGTCAAAAAGTTTTTCATTACGTTTTCAGTCTTCTTATTTGTTATGGGTTCATCTAAGTTGTCTTTTTAGTTAAACTTTTGTGACTTAGATTAACCTAGAAATTCATCCATTTGTTTAAAAATTTCCAACTTAAGGAAGCAGGTGTCTTTAAGGTATTCCCTTATAGCATTTTTTAATTTGTTTAATGTTTGTTTTAATGTTTGCCTGTTCTGATTTTTGTTGTCATTGCTGTTTTTTTGTTTTTTGTTTTGTTTTGATTTGATTTGTTTTTTGCTTGTTTGTGCCAATGGTTAATCTCACTTATCTTCTCAAAGAACCAGCTCTGGGATTCATTGATTCTTTGTATTGCTTTCATTGCTTCTATTTCATTAACATCTGCTCTGATTTTTATTAGTTCCTGATGTCTAATGGATTCCAGTCTGGCTTGTTCTTGTTTTTCAAAATTCTTGAGTTGCATTATTAATTCAATTACTCGTAATCTTTCTAATTTTTAAATGCAGGTACTTAGAGCTATAAATTTTTCCATAGGACCGCTTTTAATGTGTCCAGACTTATTGTGTGTGTTTTCATTTTCAATTTAGTTTCAGGAATTATTTCTTTCTTTGACACATCCATGATTCTCTAATGAGTTACTGATCTCTATAAGTTTGTATTCTTACTATGGAGCTGTTTGCTGTTTGTTTTAAGATGTATTGTTTTATGGTCAGATAAGATAGGTGCAGTTATTTTAATTTTCTTGGATTTGTTAATATTTGTTTTATATCCCCAAAATGTGGTCTATTTTAGAGACACTTCTGTGGGCCACTGAATAGAATGTGTATTCTTTAGTATTTCATGAAATAGTGTGTAGACATCTGTTTGGTCATTTGGTGTATGTTGCCATTTAATTATCATGTTTTTCTATTTAGTTTATCTCTATGACCTTCCTATTGGAGAAACTGGGGTACTGCAATTATTCAATATTTACGAGTTGATGTTAATCTGTGTTATAAATCCAATATTATGCTTTTTGTAGACTGGGTGCACCATACATTGGTTCATTTATGCTTAGGATAATAACATCTTCTTGCTTAATTTTTCTATTGATTAGAATAGTGTTCTTCTTTACCTCCTTGGATTCATTTTAATTTGAAATCTATTTTATCAGATATTAGGACAACAATTCCCGATTGCTTCCTGGTCCCATTTGCTCATAATATTTTTTCCATGTTTTCACTGTAAATTGGTATCTATCTTTAAGGCTATGATGTGTTTTTTGCAGATAATAGAAAGATGGATTTTGTATCTTAATCCACTAAGCTAGCATGTGTTGTTTGATTGTAGAGTTGAGGGTATTAGAATTTAAAGTTAGTAACGAAATGTGTGTTTTGACTGTCACTATTTTTCCTGTTTGTACTCTGAGTTAGACTTTGTGTCTCAATAATTACAGCTTCATTTGTTCTCTTTTTATAGTATCTTGACTATTCTTACATTTCAAATTATTGCTTCCAGATTCTCTGTAGGACTGACTGATTTGGTAGACATGAATTCTTTTAGCCTGTTAGTATCATGGATTTTTTTTCTTTCTGCTTCAACAATGGAAGTTAGTATTATTGCTGGGTTCAGTAGTCTAGATTGGCATCTGTATGCATTGCTTCAGGCTCTTCTGGCTTTCAAAATTTACACTGAGAAATCAACTGTTATTCTGATGCATTTTCTTTTATATGTGACTTGTATTTTTTCTCCTGCAGCTTTCAATATTCTTTCTTTGTTATATTTAGTGTTTTAACTATGATACATTGTGGGTATCTCCTTTTTGGTTTTGTCTATTTGGTGTTTTGTGTGCCTCTTATATTTGTATGGGTATGTCTTTCTTTAGTTTAAGGAAGTTTTTTCCTATGATCTTGTTAAAGATCTGGTGTATGCCTTTGACCTGAGATTCTTCTCTTTTGTTGATGCCTATAATTTGAAGACATGTTCCTGTCATGGTTTTCCACAGTTTTTGCATTCTTCTTTCCTCTGTTTAAAGACATTCATATCCTTTGTTTGTGTAATCTGATTCCTCTAATTCCTTTTCAAGATCTGATATTCTATCTTCTACTTGTATTCTATCTTCTACTTGTTTCATTTTACTTGTAAGAGTTGTCCTTGAGTTTTCTTATTATGTTGTTAAGTTTTTCAATTCCATATTCATTTTAGCTGGAGTTCTCTTCAATATTTCTACCTCTTTAGTGGATTCAGTTTTCCAATCCTGTATTGTCTGTCATTCCATTTAGCTGTATGTTTGTGCTTTCTTGGGCACCACTCAGGAATTTATTGCATTTAACTTTGTTGAACAGCTTCTATTTGTCTTCCTTAAACTCCTTGAAGTATTTAATGAAGTTATATGATTTGTAAGTTTTAAGTTCTGTGTTCTTAGGTTCTTCTGAGTAATTTTTGTTGGAGAACATTTCTGTGTAATGATTAGCTTTAGGAATGGGGACATACTTTCTTGATCTTCCATACTATTTGTGTTTTTGTGATGAGTCCTGTAGATGTGGAATTCCTTTCTTACTTGTGTGACTAATGTGGACACCATAGGTTGTTTTGGTATACATGATATAAAATCCACCCTAAACCTAAATATTGGTCAAGACAGTCAAGGCTCACCGTGTGGGCTAAAACTCTGGTTCTGGAACTAGATAGTTTAAAAAATGGGGAGGGTGCAGGCTGGTTAGGTTCAGCTGGACAGACTCACCAAGTGGGGTCAAAGCACAAGCTATTCCTCTGTGCTGGGCCTGTAGGTGGGATGATGAGAAGGCAGAGTAAGATCAATCAGACAATGGGAGCTAGGCTGGCACACCAGTTGTAAGTCTTTACCTGAGCTTAGAGGTTAGGATCAGCATAGATGAGGCTCCCATCCATGGCTGGGGCAATGGATTTGGGACTTGATCAAAGTCTAGAGATTGGAGATGATGCAGATAAGATAGTATCAGGTAGAAAGACTCATTGGGCTGAGCTACAGCACAATTGTTCTATCTGCTGTCTTATCACATGCACAGAGTTGGGTTTCCACCACTTCAATAAAGATCCCAAATGCTTCATCATCACTTGAGCCCTCTCTTCTCCAGTGAAAACCAAATCTAGCTCTTCCATTCTATTCTATATCAGCACTGCAACATCTAGTAACCACTGTCTGCAGGCTTGAGGCACCGGTGCACCATGAGCTAAGCTGCACAGCAGTTTAAGGTTTGCTCATGCAGACAAGGTTACAGATATACAGTAAAGCAGATTCAAATGGAACAAAAACTCTGAACAGGTTGCTGTGTGTTTAACAATGTGCTTAGGCTATTGGGGAAAAAAAGAAAAGGATATTAACAGTCATAAAAAAGAAAATAGATAGTTTAAAAATAATAAAATAAAGTCTTTAAAGAGAGAAGTGAAGTTAAAAAAAGAGTAAGCCATGTAAAGACAGGAAATATAACACAGAGAGTTTGAACATTATATGGTGCTTTGTTAATTTTGAATTTTTTAAATGCTGATAAATAGAGAACAACAGCTGCTGAGAGACATTGTATTGTAGAAAGGACTGCTGAATTAAACCAACCTATATACGTTAGGAATGCCTTATCTTTAAAATGGAAGTCAAAAAATTGTATTACACTAAGGAAGAAGTTATATTTTTGTTTTCATAGAAAACAAAAGGCTGTGGATTCCTTCCAGGTTAATCGAGATCAGATTTGACCAGGGGAGACCTTCTGAGTATCTTGACTACAAACATCAGGGAGGAAGCCAAAAAAGACTACAGGACAGTTGACATGTAAGCTGATCCCCCTACATGGGAACAGCTTGGAGACAAGATGAGACATGATAAATCTTGTGGGCTACAGAGTCCTCATGACTTATTATTATATGCCATCCTTTCATATAGCATGGTTAGAAATTTATATTATAGTTTGGTTATGCAGTCTAAATGGACTTATAAAGCTGACAGTTGTCTTTTACCTGCTCTAACATAGAACCAAAAAAAAAACATTTTTAACTGACTTATACATCATATATTCCATACTTGTGTTGATACAGATTGTATGTTACCTTTAAAAGTTTGTGTGTTTTCAGGGGGACCAGACACCAATGAAACTGGGTAGCTCAGGTGTCCCAGCATCTCAGAGTGCCTCTGTTGCAGTTTTCTCAGAGTTCTGCATCCAGAACAGCTTCCAGACTGAAGACTGAGATGGTCCAGCCTCACATACTAATCCAGCCAGAACTTCAGACAAGCCTTGCATTATCCCATCACACCAAGACTGGTCAACAGTTAGCTCCCCCAGGACTTGACTATTATTTTGTATTTTCAGGGTCCCCTAAAGATGCAAGCACCCCCAGCACAGCAGGCAAGAGCCTAGAGAACATGACACTCACGTTCCCAAGAGGCGAGATGGCTGGTTTTTGTCATTCAGTGGGTTATGGATATTTGTCAACTTTAAGGGGCTTGGTTACAAGTTATTATTGCTAATGGTCAGGAAAAAAGCTGAGCAAGGGGGATTAGATTAAGGGATCTTATTCTGAAAAGGAAAAGTGGGGATATAGAAATGATAGGATAAAAGGGTAGATTATTGAAACTAGTTTTAAACTAAAAAGGCAACTACTAGTCTTAAATATTTTACATTGGTATGGATTTTTGTAAATTGATACAAATTTAAGGTTATTTTTGTTATACTATATATATATGTTTCTATTATTTAATGTATAGTACCTAGGTAGTTCATTTTAAAAGGTTATGTAAAGTTTTGGTATTTGAAAGCTATTTAGAATATTAGGGAAATACAGGTTAGTAGTTAGTCATCTATAACAATCAAACTTATATTAGGTACATTTTCAAGGTCAAATAGATATATTTTAAATAGATGGATGGTCTTCAAACACTTCAGAGACCCAAAGAATATGGCATTTAAACTGTTCTAATAACATAAGGCTTTTCGTGACAATGAGACTGCTCCTGGCAGTACCAATCTACTTCAGAGAAGATGATGGGCGTGAAAGAAGCTCCATATGAAATTTACTTTCTTTGTGGCTAAAGCTAGACACTGGGCAAGAAACTGACTTTGCCTCAACTGCTGAGAGTATCCTGTCCAAATTGGACAAACAGGACACAAAAGAAAGCAACTACCAAACTTTGCCAAGACATGGAAGGACAGTCCTTCAAAATTCCTGCTTCACAAAAAGTCTATCAGATATTCTAGGCCTGTAAGCTAGAGATGGATACCTCAACATTACAGAGGAACCTTCAGTGACTGTCCAGGCATCCAGCTGTTTCTGTCATTTCTATAGTTTTGGAAGTTGTTTGCTCTATACATCCTGTTTACTTGGGTAATATTATGTCCATCCTGGGTCTCTGATGTAGTTAAAGATGAGATAGTTGTAGTTATAGTTTTCTTTGTTACCAAATTCAGAAATTCACAAAGGAGGTATAAAATGTATGGCATTGAGACATAAAAGCTTAAATTGTTTATCTAGGAGAATATTTTGAAGTCTAAAAAATATAAGTTATGATAGAAAAAGGTTTAGATATAAAACTTTGGACTAAGATAGGATAGATAATACAGCAATTTCTCCAAATTTGCCAAATATAAATGAACTGGACATTGTAAATGTAATTCTTACCTGATAATTGTTCTTACTATATATAGTTTTATTTTGTTAGAGTTAAAAAATCTTTTCTTTTTTTTTTTGTGATATATATTTTTTATTTTACAATACCATTCAGTTCTACATATCAGCCATGGGTTCCCCTATTCTCCCCCCTCCCACGCCCTCCCCTTACCCCCAGCCCACCCTCCATTCCCACCTCCTCCAGGACAAGTCCTCCCCCGAGGACTGTGATCGACTTGGTAGACTCAGTCCAGGGAGGTCCAGTCCCTTCCTCCCAGACTGAGCCAAGTGTCCCTGCATAAGTTCCTGGTTTCAAACAGCCAACTCATGGAATGAGCACAGGACTTGGTCCCACTGCCTAGATGCCTCCCAAACTGATCAAGCCAATCAACTGTCTCACCTATTCAGAGGGCCTGATCCAGCTGGGAGCCCCTCAGTCTTTGGTTCATAGTTCATGTGTTTCCATTCATTTGGCTAAAAAATCTTTTCTTTTTATTTGGACAAAAGGGGGAAATATTGTAGAATAATCTTTTTGTACATTGTGAAGTTGTGTCACTCTGATTGGTTTAATAAAAGGCTGGACAGCTAATAGCTAGGCTGATTTCCAGGTACAGGAGACTCTGGGAAGAAGGGCAGAGACACCAGGAGACACAGAGGAAGTAGCATTATCAATATAAAGTAAAAGTAACTGAGCCACATTAAAAAAACATAGATTAAAAGATATGGGTTAATTTACGTTGTGAGAGCTAGTTAGAAACAAGCCTAAGCTATGGCCAAACTTTCATAATTAATAATAAGTCTCTATGTAGTGATTTGTGAGCTGGCTAGCAGGGCAGAGAAAGACTCACTACATTTAAGTCATTGTGTATATCAAAATTTCATTCACTTTACTGCATACTAGTGTTCCATGGTAGGTGTGATGATTATTCTTGGTTGTTAAGCTTACTATATCTGGAGCTAACTAAACCCCAAATAACTGGACACACCTGTGAGGTTTTTTTCCCTTAATTAAATCATTTGAAGTGGGTCTTCTAATCCAGATCTTTTGATCTTTTCTTTTCTTTTTTCTTTTTTTTCTTTTTTCT
Source organism: Peromyscus maniculatus bairdii (assembly GCF_049852395.1). Taxonomy (NCBI): domain Eukaryota; kingdom Metazoa; phylum Chordata; class Mammalia; order Rodentia; family Cricetidae; genus Peromyscus; species Peromyscus maniculatus. Next base: position 68,942,652 of record NC_134852.1, on the reverse strand, counting down.
TTCTTTCTTTCTTTTTTTTTTTTTTTTTTTTTTTTTGGTTTTTCGAGACAGGGTTTCTCTGTGTAGCTTTGCGCCTTTCCTGGGACTCACTAGGTAGCCCAGGCTGGCCTCGAACTTGCAGAGATCCACCTGGTTCTGCCTCCCGAGTGCTGGGATTAAAGGCGTGCACCACCACCGCCCAGCTGATCTTTTGAGGTTGGAAGATCCACCTTTAATCTGGACCAAACCTTCTGCTGGCAGCCTATATTAGGGACATGGAAGAAGAAAGCAATCTCTCTCTCTCTCTCTCTCTCTCTCTCTCTCTCTCTCTCTCTCTCCTCTCTCTTTTCACTCTGCCTTCTCTCACTAGCAAGTCAATATCTTCACTGGCATTAGAGCCTACTTCTTTGGGATTCTAGCATATACTGAAGACCAACTGAGACATTCAACCTCGTGGACTGAACAACTATTTGATTCTTGAACCTTCTGTTTATAAACAACTATGTTGGATTAGCTGGACCACAGCCAATAATCCATTCTAATAAATTCCCTTTCTATATGTGTAGGGAGATTCATTTTATATGTTCTAGTCCTCTAGAGAACCCTGACTAATACAGTAGGACTGGCACAGATTGATTAATAATTCACCTTTTCAACTTACTTTTATTATAGGAGAAGTGACTTTTTTCTAAGTAACATCCAAAGAAGTTGTTTGTATCCACTCTGTCAATTCCTGACTTAAAAACATATTTTTATATTTTGGTACTCATGTCTACCTTTTAAATCATCTGTGTTTCTATTTCCTGATCTTCTTTTGTTTAATTTCTTTTTCCCCCTTGGGTTGCTGACATGTTAATGATCCTAAGTTCCTACAAGGTGGAATGACTGAACTTTATGATTTTAGATCAGTAAAGTATTGAAGGCCAGATCGAAACTGTGTTTATCCCATTTTTATTCACATATAAGTCAAATGACCTTGTGATAGCAAATCTGGGTTGTCAGCTTGATTTGATCTGGATATGAACTAACATGAGGGAATTTCTTTATCATATTATTTAAATCAGAAAGATAACCCTGAATCTGTGTGAAAACTTCTGATGGCAGCCCAAATAAAAAGACATAGAACAAGAATGCTTTGCTTTCGTTTACTTGCCATCACTCTCACTGGCAAGTAAGTTCATCTATCCTATTGCTGCAGCATTCATTCACAGATATTAGAACAGAAATCTTCCAGGCCTTCAGCATCAGATTGAGACTTCTGAGGCATCTAGCCTTATTAACTGAGCAATTATCATATTCACAACCTCTTCAGTGTGAGACAGCCATTGTTGGAGTACCTGGACCTCATTCTGTAAGGCAATTTAATAAATCCCATTGTATTGTACATACATACGTATATGGTATGTGCATGTGTGTGTGTGTATGTATGTAATTATATCATTTCTATTCCTTTAGATAACCCTAGCCAATACAGATTTTTATGCCACCCATTACTCCCACCATGACTGATCTAACATCCCTGTAACAGTCATATATTATTAGCAGACTGCTAGTTTTCACCAATCCAAAAGCTAAGAATGTGACCAGGTAGCAAGCAACATTGTCTTTGCTTATCTGTAGTCCACCTATTCTTAGTCCTCACCAATATATTTGGTAGATCTGGTGATTTGTGACTTTTTTGCTTTGAAACAAATAAAATCTCATGTAACCACTTCCACGGTGGTACTGTTTTTATGGATGTTGTGCAGCAAATGCAAACTCAAAAAGTAAACAAAAACTTACATGGCCCAGAAAATAAACAACTAAGGTCTCACAAAATTCAGAAGGCTCTGATCAAAGTTATATAGCAGTAATATAATAATTGCTATGGAGAAGAGACTCTCTAACAAGTCATGCAGGGAACTTCAAGGATGCAAGTTGTATGAGGCATCACTCATGTGGGGGTGGGCTTTTTAGGGATGTAGCTGCCTTTGAGTCATCTATGCTCCTGTAAGTAACCCCTCATCCATATACCTGTTTGTAACTTCAATAAACTTACTCATAGTCAGCTGGACTTGGGTGGAATTGTTTCTTTGGTCTCTTATTAGTGCCCTATCTGGCTGAATAAAATGTTTGCTCACATTTTTTGAGGAAAAGTTAACACAACCCAAAGCAGTCTGAATTCATATTGTCAGACTATAGTCACTCATATTTTGTTCAACATTTCTTATTTCATTTAGGTGAGAGCTATGTTTTATCTTGAACCCTACTCTTCCAGCTCCCTATCCCAAGTGCTGGAATTATAGGAGTGTAATCCACCATGCCTGGATTTATTATTTCTTTGTTTCAAGATTCCTTTTATCATTAACTCATTTCAACTTGGTAAATTATTTCAGCCAATCTTGAAGAGCAAGTCTGACAGGGATGTATTCTTTTCATGTGAGAATGTCTTTATTTTCTTTCCTTTCTGAAGCATGATGTTCCCAGATACAAAATTCATGGCTGAATTTCTTCCTTTCAAGTACTTGAAAAACCTTGTGCTATTTCCTCTATTTTCTGTTGTCTCAGATGAGCAATCTACTGTCATTTGAATCATTTTCCTCCTACAGAGAATGTGTCACTTATCTCTAGTTTCTTTCAAGATTACCTTTTCATCTCTGACATGGATTTCTTTGGTTTAATCCTGTTTAAATCTATATTTCTCTGTGTTACCAAATTTGGTGATATTATATTTTTATCTTTAAATATTCTTTCAGCTTCACTGTCTCTGTTATTAAACGTTCCAAAATGTCCTGATCCAGACATGAATTCCCAGCTACTGTGTAGACTGAGGCAGGGGGATTTAAGAGGAAGTTTTAAGGCAGTATCAACAAATTAGTGAGACCCTATCTCAAAATTGAAACATTTAAAACAGGGGTGAGGATACTGCTTGTGGTAAGGCATTACCTAGCATATATAAGGACCTGAGTTAAATCTCCTGTATCACATCCAAAGACCCCCACCTCTCAATCACTCCTCAAGCTGGTGACTGGGCCTTCAGCATATGGATCTTTGTGAGGGGAACATTGCAGATCCAAACTATGGAAGTAAAACCAAATCTGTATATGGCTGATGATCCAGTGCAAAGAATCAAATGTATAATGGAGTGTGTGAGGCAAGCTAAGCTAGCGGTGTTATTTTTATCTAATACCCAGGGCTCTTTGAAATGTGGTTTATCTGTGTGACTCATCTGACTAATGAAATGCAGGCAGAAATGATGAGTATCACTTACAGGTGGTGGCTCTGAGAGCCCAGAGGACATTTGCTTTGTTCTCTTCCATCATGACTATGAATGGTGTTTTAGTCAGCAGCATTTCAATCAGCCCACATCCGAGAATGAGAATGATGACAGCTCAGAGCACAGCCCCTGCAGATCTCGGAGAGCACACTGTGTGAGTAAGAAGAAGCAAATTTGTGTGCGAACTGTAGAGCTCTGGATAGTGGCTTTTCACTCAGCTTATCTATCCTGCAGTGAGTTTTACTTAAAGAATCTATGCAGAGGCAAATTCTATCATTGGAGGCTATTATGAATGCACAAAAATATGGTCATTAAAATGACACTTATTAAGGGATAGGGATTTTTATCAATAGCAGAATATTTGCCTGACACATGCAAAGTCCTGGCTGTGATCTACAGCACTATAAAAATGAAATTACATGCATTTATGCATTTATTAATTTACTTGTGCCCTCTGGTTAAATATAATAATTGCAGTTTTACTGACTGTAAATGAAAAGCTACACATTTGGTTGTCAGCATCCATCTATGTAACAGTAGTTGAGTGATTTACAAATACCTTTGATATAAACAAAAAAAATTTCATTTTATCAGAATTTTATGGGGCTGTGGATATTTTCACTTATAAAAGAAAAGTTCCATTTTGCGTCCATTCTCAGGATGGACTCTAGAACTAATTATTGACTTGGTGACTCTGTGCTTATCTTCAGTGTTTTGCTATTCATAGTACTTGCATGTCTTTAACTGACAACCTTACATTAAGATCTTCATAGGCCAGTAATGATATCTGCTTATTTTACACCAGACCACAAGCATCATCTCTCTGTATGTGAATGAAACCACATCAGGGAGAGGATATATCCACATAAGGGAAAGGAAAGCAATCTTCCTCTGAGGGCCCTTGGTAAACCTGCAGCATTACACCATTTTCCAGATGATATTTCTTAAGTTAAGTTAGCCTTAACACTTTCTGAGATGTTCTTAATATAATTTACTCCCAAGGAAAGGGTCACCTGCTCATTCAATAAGAGCACAGAAGTATTTTCTGCTAAATGGTGAGAGGGAAATCTGAATTTTTAAAAACAATATTGGATTGGTGAAAATGAAATCACTTTAAAATTGAATGAGAATGACTCATGTACCTCTCAACCAGAGAATCACAAGGACATCTGGCCACTTCAGTTCCTAGGGCAAACATGCCATCCAGGCTGTTCCTAAGTGCCCTTTTCTGTTGAAGACACATCCCACGTTCAACCCACTGCCTTTTTGTTCTTAAAGATTCCATCTTTCTGAAATCCAGCAACGAAACCAAGTCCTTCCTCTGGTCCCTTTTTGATGTTCTGATCAAGATGTATTATAGACTCTTAATTGGAGAATTTTACTCTCACACAGGAGTTTTCAAATCTACTGTGTCATTATACAGAAGGGGCTGACATTAGATCACATTAAAGTGTCATTCGGCCCTATGTACTTACTCAGTTTTAGCTGTTTCTCTTTAAAAATAAAAACAAACAAACAGAACCCTCATTATGCTTCTGAAATATTCTGAGTGTCTTCAAGAATTTTTAAAGAACAAATGTTGATTTTATTTCCCACTGCATTCATTGTTCCAACAAGCAGATTTACAGAAAATTTAAATCTGTTCTTGTAGTGGCAAATTTTAAGTAAAAATATAAGAAAATGAACCCACAAAATAATATTTCTACACAATAAAGCATTCTTGAATGGCCAGTGTTTGATAGACACTGGTCTGGCCATCAAGTGGGAAACAAAAGAATTTGTTTTACAAAACTTCACCCATAATCTCTTTCTCAGTGCGTTTGTTGCGACAACAATCACACTGTAAAAAAAAAAAAAAAAAAAAAAAAGACCACGGACACATTCCCATTTATAATAGTATCAAAGACAACACAATATCTTGGAATAAAAACTCATCAAAGAGGTGTGGAAACCTCCATAATGAAAACTTCAAATCTCTAAAAAGAGAGTTGGAAAAAACACTAGAAAATGGAAAAATATGTCCTGTTCATTCCTAGGTAAAATTAATATTGTGAAAATGGCCATCCAACCAAAAGCAATTTACAGACTCAAGACAATCCCAATAGAAATTACCACAAAATTCTTCACAAAAATAGAAATTAAAAATATGCTAAATTTCTTAGGTAGCCAAAGCAATTCTGAGCAGAAAGAATATTAGAGGGATTGCTATTTCAGACTTCAGAATACATTATAGAACTATAATAATAAAAACCAATATGATAATTAGACAAGAACAGACATGTAGACCAATGAAATAAGATAGAAGTCACAAACAAGAGTTTGTTTTGTTTGTTCATAACTATAGCCATATGATATTTGACAAAAAACACATACACACATGTAGCAGGAATCTTAAAAGTTCTTATTAATAAAATCAAACCTGAGGTGAGTTATTGGGGTCCATGCTGGTAGATCAGAGAATCAGAACAAGCCACAGCTATCTCACCTCGCCGGATCCTCAGCTGGTCTTGTCTCCTCAGACTGGAGGCCTCTGAGTCCTCATCCGGAATGAGTCTCAGCTGAATTACTGCTCAAAAGCCTGAATGCTTAACCAGCCAAAATCTTAACCAGCCAAATTCTTCTAGTTTCTGGCCCTCACGCCTTATATATCTTTCTGCTTTCTACCACCACTCCCTGGGATTAAAGGCTGGCTTTCTGGGATTAAAGGTGTGTGTCACCTTGCTTGGCTATTTCCAATGTGGCCTTGAACTCACAGAGATCCAGAGGGATTTCTATCTCTGGAATGCTAGGATTAAAGGTGTGAGTGCCACCATTTTCTAGCCTTTGTATCTAGTGGCTGTCTGTTCTCTGACCCCAGATAAATTTATTAGAGTACACAATATTTTGGGGAACACAATACCACCACACACACACACACTATCTATCTATCTATCTATCTATCTATCTATCTATCTATCTATCTATCTATCTATCTATCTATCTACCTACCTATAATCTATCTATAATATGTGCACATATATAATTATATATGTTATACTATACAATAAACACACACACACATACACTGGAGAAAGGACAGCATATTTAACATATGGTACTGGGAAAACTGGAAGTCTACATGCAGAATAATGAAATTAGAGCCATATCTCTCACTACAAAAATTTGATCTAAGTGGGCAGAAATCTCAAATTGAAGCTTGAAACACTGAAAGTGCTAGAAGAAAATATGGGCATCATCCTACAAGATATAGGTATAGGACAGAACTTCCTGAACAAAACTCCATTAGCCAAGGAAATAAGGCCAACAACTGACAACTGGGACTTCATAAAATGAAAACCTTCTGTACAGCTTATGAAACAATGTATAAAGAAGAATCCCATAGAATTGGAGAGAATCTTGCCAGCTGTACATCTGACAGAGGATTAATATTTAGAAGATACAAAGAACTAAAACAAAACACAACAAAAACCAAAACAAGGAAACAAATGACACAGTTTAAGAAAGAGTGGGGGCTATGGATATGAGCAGAGCATTCTCAAAAGAAGAAAAAATAATGGCTAAGAAATACCTCAATTACCAATTAGGAAAATGCAAATTAAAACAATTTTGAGATTTCATTTCAGCCTAGTCAGAATGACTAAATTAACAGAACAACTAACTCCAAATGCTGGTGAGGTTGTGGAGAAAGAGGAATGCTCTTTTATAGGTAGTGGAAATACAAATTGGTGTAGCTCCTCTGGAAATAAGTATAGGGAATTTTCAAGAAACTAAAATTAAATCTACCATATGATGCAATTATACAACATCTTGGCATAATCCCAAAGGACTTGACATCCTACTCCACAGGTACATGTTCGGTAATATTCACAGCCACCCTATTCACAATAGCAGGAAATGGGAGCAACTTAAATGTCTTTCAATAGATTAATGAATAGTGAAAGAGTGGTACTTATAAATAATGCATTTCTATTCCACTGCAAAAAAAAAAAACTAAACTCATGAAATTTGCAGGTAAATGGATGTACCTAGAAAATATTATATTGAATTAGGTAAACCAGACCTAGAAAGACAAATGCTACATATTTTCTCTCATATGCAGTTCCTAGCTCCAAATCATCAGATGTAAGTATTACAACATTGAGTAACCATAGAAACCAGGAAACTATAAAGAGACCCTAGGTGAGGAGGAAGTCATGGAAGGTGAATAAGAGGAAACAGGATTATGAAGTGGGAGACAGAATAACAGGGAGGGGCCTCCAACTGGGAAGAAGAGAGGTAGGTCAATACAGAAGGACAAGGGAGAATGAGAGGCAAATAATACCAAAGTTGTTTTGATAATGCCTTAAGGAATCATTTACATTTACTTAAAATTATACACGCACTATACATATATTTATATATACCTTAAAGGGAATTTAGCCACTTGGCCTGACAGTGCTCTCTACAAGAACCATAAACTAACAAAAAGCCTAGTACCAGGCATGAAAAATCTCCCTTTGTATGGTTGGTCAGAATATACTAAATGACTTTCAAAAAGTTATAGATTATAGATATAGTCCATGGTTGCCTCTCAGGGGTTGAATATAAGTCCGTATTGCTAAAGACTACACATTTGGGACATAAGACTTGAATAATTCCAGTGAGTCTGACATGAAAGTATCTTTATTGCAGTTTAGCTTCCATGGTTTCAGAAAATACTATGTAAATTACTGAGAGAGAAGCAATTAAACAGTCCTCTGAACCATGACAATCACCAGCATGGCCAGATATGCTTAAAGGTACAATAAGTGGCCCTCACATGTATATGGCAACCAACAGCTGCCCAATTGAACTTAAAGCTCATTCAAACAGAGAGAAATCATGCCTGGTACTGGAAACCTAGCCAGCCTTCTGGGACTAATGGGGTCGTGGACCATAGAAAAGATTCTGCTACTGCCACTTTTCAAGACCAGAAAAATTCCTTACTGCATTGTAAATTTTATCCTTATATCCACAGATAGTTGTTGTTACCAATTCTCATCAAAGGAGCCACTCCTTAGAGCAAATGGAGACTATCACAGAAAACCACAACTGAATACATGCAGAGACCATCAGCTATGCAGTGTCCAGTCTCAATATGTGTTAGTTACTTTTCTCTTGCTGTGTTAAAATACTATGAGCAAGGCACCTTATAGAAGAAAAACTTTATTGGGCTTATTGTTTCAGAGAGTGAGTCCACAACCATCATGGTGGGGAGCATGGCCTCATGCAGGCAAGCGTGGTGCTAGAGCAGTAGCTGAAAGCTTACATCTTGATACAACAACCACAGGCAGAGAGAGAGAGAGAGAGAGAGAGAGAGAGAGAGAGAGAGAGAGAGAGAGAGAGAGAGAGAGAGAGAGAGCTAACTGAAAATTATAGGGATTTTTAAAACCGCAAATCCTGTCCCCAGTGACATGCCTCCTCCAACAAGGCCACATTCCCTAATCCTTCCCTAATAATTCCACCAACCAGAAACCAAACATTCATGGGCCAATGGGAGCCATTCTCATTTAAACCACCACACAATGGATACATCTACATCACAACTCCTGCACCTCTGGCTCGGGGAACATCACAGAATAAAGCACAGGAAAATTGTAACAGCCAGAATAACAGAGAATATACTTTGAAACAGTCTCATCTAGAAATGGCTATATAAATAAGACCTGAACAAGGGCAATACCAATGAATATGTTGTCATGGAAGGAAATTTTCAAGAGGTCTCACCCCTAGACAAAGATCTAAAGGCAACTAATGATTGCTGGGAGAAGGATAATTGGTTTCTCCTAGGTATGAGCTCCCTTATTGGTTGCCCAGTACAGAGTCACCTTGAAGTCATATATACACAAACAATAAAAACAGTGTCAGTACGTTGTATATATATATATATATATATATATATATATATATATATATATATATATATATATATTTGTGAACACACACACACACACAAACACACACAATAATAAAGAAATAGAGGTTATCAACCTTTGAGGGGCCATGGGAAAGGTTTGACCAAGGGTAGCTGGGAAGGAAAAAGAGGTATGAAAGTGATGTAATTCTATTTCAATTAAGAACATTAAAAACAGCTGGGGGGTGGCAATGCATGCCTTTAATCCCAGAACTTGTGAGGCAGCGGCAGGCAGATCTCCAAGTTTGAGGCCAACCTGGTTCACAAAGTGAGTTCCAGGACAGCCAGGGCTACACAAAGAAACACTGTTTTGAAGAAAAAAAATAACACTAAAAATAAAAACAAACTTATTCATTCACAAAGAAAGTGGACATATAGGAAAAATGAACTGAAAAAGATATATGCTTCTTCAGCCTGGTTCAGTGGCATGTTCTGCTAGCCCGGAACTCAGAAGCCTGAAGTAGGAGTATCATAAAATCAAGGCCAGCCTGGCAACATAATCACATTTAACTTAAAACAAACAAACAACAAAAAAACAAGCAAGCAAATGAATAGATACAGTTATTCAGGACAAAAGAAAAAGGTGTCTGGTCAGACGAAGGAGAGCAAATGCTGGTCTATCATCTGTCATTCACATTTGACAAAGTCAGAGAATAAGAACTATGAAGGTAGTGTAAAAAGCCTTATGCTGAACTTTTCCTCCAATTAAAAAATTTACTTTCTTTATTTGCATCAGGAGGATAGTATTAAGGAGTAAGGGGAGATTATGTACAAGAAAACCTACTGTCTTAGTGTTTCAATTGCTGTGAACAGACACCATGATCATGGCAACACTTATAAAAGAAAAACATTTAAATGGGGTGGCTTAAATTTTCAGAGTTTTAGTCCATTATCATCGTGGTATGACATGGTGACATGTAGGCAGACATGGTGCTGAACAAGGAGCTAAAACTTCTACATCTTGACCTATAGGCAACAGGAAGTGAACTGAGACATTGAGCATAGCTTAAGCATAGAAGACCTCTTCCATGTTACTTGATGAAAGAAAACAATCAGGATAATATACAACTTCTATTATTGCAAGAGACAATCACTGTAAACACACTAAACAAGCCTGGTCATATATGTATTGGAAAACAAGAAGAGAACACTTGCCACGCAATCAGGAGAACAAGTTTGGATCCCAGCATCCACCTAAGGAATCAGTTGTCCCCACAAATTCCTATGACCCTCGCTCCTAGGAATGCAAAGATAGGCAGATCAATGGGGCTTGCTGACTTCTGCTTCCAGATTTCAGGTATAGACCCCACCTCAAAGAAATGTGTGAATAACAATAGAGGAGGACAATGCAAGAGCACACACATGTACGTACGCACACGCACACAACCACACGCACACACTCTCTCTCCACTACCTGTTCTCTTTCTCTCTCTCTCTCTCTCTCTCTCTCTCTCTCTCTCTCTCTCTCTCTCTCTCTCTCTCTCTCTCTCTCTCCACCCACACACATACACACACAGACACGCACACTCCTGTACACACACAGACACACACACCTCAGGCAGGTGCAGCTGGGAGCCAGATCAGTAAAAATCAACATACAACACTCTCCCCTCTCCCACACACTGAAACTTCAGAACTGTCTAAGGGAAGAGTTGCAACAGAACCCAACTCAGCAGTGCTATAGATGTGGATCGCAGTCTAGAGAGTACTTGCTAGAATTTCTAGGTTCTTATGTCCCAGACAAGGAACAAAGGACATATAGATAGTAATAGAAACAAAGACAGTTTGTTAAGAAAGAGAGACATTCTCTAGGAAGCGAGCTAGAGAGCTTGAACAAATTGAATAATAAAAACCCTGGATCCTCAGCATCATGTCCCATTGCAGGACATTTACATAATACTGGCTGGCCTTTCCCACATTTGTATGTGGTAGGCTTTTCTCATGTGTGTTCTACTCCTTACCTGTAGCTCTGGTGGGGAAGGATTTTCTTTCTACCAGCTGGCTTCCTTCCTTCCTTCCTTTATTTCTTTATTTATTTTAGTATTTTCATAGAAAATTTATTTAATCCTATAAACCTTGGAGATTTGGCAGGAATGTATTAGTTTTCAGTCAATATTAGTGATTTTAAGTGTTCTTATGCACAAAAAGTAAGTGCATATGCGAAGTAGCTTGGTTTAGCCACTTCATAATGCATATTTCAAACTATCATGATCTATATTGTAATATATAAAATGATATTCAGTCTAAAAACAAATATTTTAATAGAAATACCTTGAAGAACACCTTTAGATTCTATTTTTCACTTTTTTTAAGTATTATTTAAAAAATAATACCTTCCAAATAGGTTTACCCAGCCTTATTTTCTCAAACATTTTGCAAATACAAAATTTAAATATTTGAGTATAAATTCTTTCTTTTATTTTTTATTTATTCTTCTCTCATGTATTACTCCCTCCTCTCCTGGCAGTCTCTCCTCCTACCTTCCCTCTGTCCCAGATCCATCCCTACTCTATTTCCCTTCAGAAAAGAGCAAGCCTCCCAGTGATATCAACCAAACATAGCATAAAAAGTTACAATAAGAATATCAAGGCTAGATGAGGCAATGAAGTGTGAAGAAAAGGGTCCCAGAAGCAGCCCAAAATGTCAGAGACAGCTCCCACTCCCACTGTTAAGGGGTTCCACAAGAACAGCAAGCTATGTAACCAAAATATGTGTGCAGAGGACACAGGTCAGATACATACAGGCTCCCTGAATGTTGCTTCAGTCTTTATGAGCCCTGTGGGCCATTTTCTTGTGGTATCCTATAATCCTTTATCCGCCTCTTCCACAGGATTCCCTGAGCTCTGCCTAATGTTTGGTTGTGGGTCCCTGCATCTGCTCCTATCAGTTGCTGGATGAAGCCTCTCTGATGATGACTGGGCTAGGCACCAATCTATTAGTATAACATAATATTATTATGAATCCTTTCATTGACTGTTTTTTGCCAGTCTTGTTTGGTTCTATCCTAGGTCTCTGGGTTATTCAGCCTTTCATACTTGACTTTCTAGGCAGTGTCAAGTGTGGGCTCCCTCTCATAGCATAGGTCTCAAGTTGGGCCAGTCATTGTTTGGCCACCCCCACAAGTTCTGCACCACCTTTACCCCAGCACATCTTGCAGGCAGGACAAATTGTAAGTTGAAGGTTTTATGGTTGGGTCTTAGTTAGGGTTTCTATTGCAAAGAAGAGACACCAAGTGCAATGAACCACAAGAATATATTTAGAGATTCAGCTATATAAAATAAGCAATACCTTGACTGACCAAGGTGTCCTTCAAGAGGAAGCCATGTATTAAGGAATATTTAGTGTTATTTAGCTTATTAATATATGTCCGCTGTCTTCTGCTATGAAAGTCTTGTGCTCCCATATACTACTAGGACATATTGGCAAATAGTTAAGCTTCTCAGACCTACTGCTGATCCACTAGGTAACTAACACCCTTTCAGGGTCTAGGAGACAGGCAGGCTGCAGATGCATAGCTTTGTTTCTTGTGCAGATGAAGCTCAGACCATCCCTTGCTTTCAGGCCTGGTAGCATTGCAGAGCTATTGACTCGGGACAATAGGACTTTTTGCATAACCAGGTGCAGTAAGGATTGGAACAGAATTCCAGAGGCAGGAAGAGCTGTGTGGTCAGAGAGAAGAGAACAAGGAGAATTTCTGTAGGTTGTAGGAAGAACCATGTGGCTGGAGAGAAGAGAAGAAGGCAGAGTTTCTCAGAGCCAGGGTAAAAAGCAAGGAAGGAAAGATGGAGGATGAAGGTACAGAGGACAAAGATGAGGTTACTAAAACTATGAGGACAGATATAAAAGGGACAGAGAAAAACTGAGTGTCAGTATGAAACTGAAGCTGTGTAGACAGAAGTTTGTTATAGAGAAATAAAGTAAACGGATGTAAGAACATGCTATACATAGATTCTTTTCCCTCAGATAACCCCATGCCAGACATAGTGTCTTTCCCAGGACTCTGGGCAGTATCTTCTCAGGGTAGGCAAGACAAAGACCACAGCAACTCATATTAAGGAAAACATTTAACTGAGGTGGCGGCTTACAGTTCAGAGGTTCAGTCTATTACCATCATGATAGGGAGCATGATGACATGTAGGAAGACATGGTGCTACCTACAGCTTGATCAGCAGGCAACAGGAAGTGAACTGTGACACCAGGAGTAGCTTGAACATTGGAAATGTCAAAGCCCACCTCCAGAATGACACACTTCCTCCCACAAGCCCATACCTACTCTAACAAAGCCATACCTTCAATAATGCCACTCCTTATGAGCTTATGGGGGCCAATATGTTCAAACTACCACAGTTGGTGTCCCAATCCCTCCACTGGGAGCCTTTCCTAGTTACAGTACATGGCCAGTTCAGGTTCCATATCACCCATTACTAGGAGTCTTCACTAAGGTCACCCTCATAGATTCCAAGAAGTTTCCATTGCACTAGGTTTCTACCTTGCCCCAGAAATGCCCCTAAAATCTAGTTGTCTCTTCCAGCACTCTTTCCCTCCATCCCTTCCCCTCATCTGATCCCTCCTATTCCCATACCCACCCACCCTCCAACCACCTGTGAAATCTATTCTGTTTCCACTTCTCAAAGAGATCCATGTGTCTCCCCTTGAGTCCTTCTTTTACCTAGCCTTTCTGGGTCTGTGGAGTGTAGCCTGATTATCCTTTACTTTACAGCTAATAAGCACTTATAAGTGAGAACATACCATGTACATATTATATTTTTCTTTCTGGGTCTGGGTTACCTCACTTGGGATGATTTTTTTCTAGTTTCATCCATTTGCCTGCAAAATTCACGATGACATTTTTTTAGCAGCCAAGTAATACTCCATTGTGTAAATGTACCACATTTTCTTTATCCATTCTTCAGTTGAGGGACATCTAGATTGTTTCCAGTTTCTGGCTATTATGAATAAAACTCCTATAAATATAGTTGAGCAAATATCCTTGTAGTAGGATGGAGCATCCTTGGGTATATGCCCAGGAGTGGTATAGCTGGGTCTTGAGGTTGATAGATTTCAAATTTTCTGAGGGGAAATAGAAGAGGAGTGAATCTGAGGGAGAGGAGAGATTGGGGAGGGACCGGGAGGAGAAAATAAAGGGGAAACTGCAGGGGAGATGTAATATATGAGAGAAGAATTTTTTTAAAGATTAAAAATATAATGTCTAAGCAAGAATAATAACTCTAACCAACATCCTAGGACAAGTAACAGGGAAGCCATGGCCATTCTTGTTTCAGATCCATACTTAAATAGCCTTAATTTCAGGGCTATGATACCTTGAGTTGTTAAAAAAAATGCTATGGTTTGTATATTAAGGATGTGGACATATATGAAAGCACAGGTTTAAGCAGGGCTCTAATGGTAGGATAGGTTAAAATGGAGATAGTGTGAGAATTTAACTATTGAGTACAATGTTAAGAAGAAATGAAGAAAATCAAAAAATAGTGAGATATCAATAGTGATAAATTTATAAATAGAGCTTATCTTAGTATTTAATGTCAACACAACTTTTTTTCTTATTTGCAGAGAATTTTAAGTCTTAGCCTTTTTATCACTTTCCAGATATAAATAGCCCATCTTTAAGGCTTTGGAATCTAAACAAGATAAAGAATACAGGTAAAGATTTTATTTTGAAGAACAACTTGTAATTTTTTAATGTATGAGAAGTCTTCATCCACTCCAAGAAGGTATCAGAAAACAACAGAAGATATTTACATCCCCAAAAGGGCTTATTTAACTTTAGTTATAAGCATCCTTAATATCCACATATTATATATTTTAGTTGAAAAAGTGAGCTATGGGTTTAATATACTTAAAACTTTTAGGTGGGGACTCAATGGCATACCTTGTTATTAGATCATGTATAGGGAAATTCCCAAGGCTGTAGTTGTCAATAGTAATTCTTTTGGCTTTGAGGTATTTCCATTAATATTGATCACTATGCAAATTTATTTATTAAATTGCATTGGATTATCCTTTATGGCAGAGAACAAAACACCAGTTCTGAAATGAAAATTAATAATTTTAGGCACTGCCTCTACTACCCCACTTCATACTCAGATTTTCCATATCCTCCTCTAAGCTCTAGCTCTGTATGTACTCCCAACCACCTGATACTCATTTTCCTACAACTTGTCAGGTCTAGTCTAGGTTCTATAGCCAGTGCCCCTGACTAGTATGTACTCATGCAGATGAAACTTTCTCCAAAATTGTCCACACATTTAGTATGCCAGTTTGAATAGGAATGGCCCCCATACACTCATATAGTTGAATGCTTGGTCACCCAGGAGGGGCACTATCAGGAGATGTCAACTTGTTGGGGATGGGCTTTGTGCTTTCTAGTGCTCAAGCCAGAACCAGTCTCTCTCTCTCTCTCTCTCTCTCTCTCTCTCTCTCTCTCTCTCTCTCTCTCTCTCTCTCTCCATGCCAAGATATAGAACTCTCAGCTACCTCTCCAGCACTATATCTGCCTGTGTGCCTCCATGCTTCCTGCCATGCTGATAATAGATTCAACCTCTAAAATGTGAGCAAGCCACAATTAAATGTTTTCTTTTATAAGAGTTGCCATGGTTGCAGTATCTCTTCACAGCAATAGAACTTTGACTGAGATGCTTGGCACTAAGTCTCAACAGATATAAGAAAATTGAAATAACACCCAACATCCCATCTGACCACCATGGATTAAAGCTGGTTATCAACAACAACAGAAATGGTGTTGACCAGTAGAAATTATGACAACTCATAGAAACTGAACAACTCACTACTCAATAAAAACTGGTCAAGACAAATCAAAAAGGAAATTAAAAACTTTTAAAGCCTGTGTCTGACCCTATTTCAAAACCACTTTCTCTTTCAACTCATCCAAACTCTTGGTTTCTACCAGGACCTGTCCCACCTGCACCTACTTGCAAATTTCTGGAACGCCTTTAGCACCCCACTGGATTCCCAGACTTTCCAAGATAGCCTCCATAGTCTAGCCTGTTTAAGTACCCCTGACTTCCTCATCCATTTTTTTTTTCAAATCACCAGATTTACCCTGAGTCCTACAACCAGTATATTAGCTTAGTCTGCCCTTCCCTGTCTTCACTACAAAGGAGCTATAGGCTTGGGGCAGGATCCTCCACATCTATCCTCCAAACCCAAGACTCTCCAGTGTTATATCTAACCCTTACACTAAGACAGATCTATCCCCACACAGCAAACTTGGAACAGGTAGCATGTATACCAGCCAAGTCCCCTCATCCCATCTGACTTCATTCCACCTAAGACATTTCTACCATCTATACCCAATCCATCCCTGTATCTTCTCTTTTTCCCTAGACTTCTCTGTCCATAACAAACTCAGAACTAACCAAGAAAATTCACATGCCAGATCCCATCTACCAAACACCAATAATCTAAAGGATCAAGCCAGTATCTTCTCTCTAAATTTTACCAGTCCAATAGAAATGCTTACTAATGAAAATTACCTAGATGAACTCTAGGACACAGAATTTAAAACAACAATAATAAGCTTCATCATAGAATTCAAAGAGTTTAAAGAAGACACAATGAAATAGCTCAATGAAATCAAGAAGAAAAAGCTGAAGGAGAAAAAATGCCTGGGTGATGCCCAAGAAAACACAATCATACGGCTCATGAAAGTGAAGAAGACAAGCCAATATTTGAGAGCAGAATTCAATCAGAAGATAGAAAAATTAAAAACTCAAGCTGAAACGAAGATGGAATAAAACAGCCCAATAGTTCAACTAGAAAACTCAAAGGAAAGCCTAACAAGTTGAATGAATCAAGCAGACAACACAAGCTCAGATCTCTAAGATAAAATAGAGGATCTAAACCAAATAAGGAGGAAGCATTAAAAAAAAAGGAAAGGAAAGGAACACACAGGATATGTGGAACATAATGTAGAAACCAAATCTCTGAATTATTGACATAGATGAAGAAGAAGAATCCCAAGTTAATAGACCAGATCTTCAACAAAGTCCTAGAAGAAAATTTCCTCAAACTAAGGGAAGAGAAGACAGGCCTGTACAAATTCAAGAAGTGCACAGAACACCAAATAGAAAAAAAAACAGAAAAGAAAATCCCCATGGCATACCATAGTTAAAAAACTAAGTATTCATAACAAATAAAGTGTATTGAGAGCTGAAAGAGACAAAAATACAAATCACAAACAAAGGTAATTACATCAAAATAACAGCTGATTTCTCCATTTGAAAACTTTGAAAGCCAGAAGAGGCTGGAGCAATCCAGTCCAAGTACTAAAAGATCAGTCTAGACTCACGTACCCAGCAAAATTAGCCACCATGTTGGAGATGGCAGACAAACTTTCCATGGTATAAACAGCCCAAAAAGTTATATCCAACAAACCAAGCCTAAGGAATATATATGACACATTGTAACTAGCTGAAGATGGGAATTAGCAAATCAGAGGGACTATGGAAAGAAATATGAAGCCATAATTATTAAAACAAAAAATAACTCTGAGAATAAATAACAGCAAAAAATCAACAGCACAATGACCACAATTAACACGTACATTTAAATAAAATCTTTAAATATACCCAGGCTGTGGTAGCATATTCCTTTAATCTCAGCACTGGGGAGGCAGGCAGATCTCTGAGTTCAAGGCCAGCCTGGTCTACAAAGTGAGTACCAGGACAGCGAGGACCAAACAGAGAAACCCTGTCTTGAAAAACAACAACTACAAAAAAAAAAAAAAAAAATATTTTAAGTATCAGAGGTCTCAATTCTTCAACCAAAATAAACAGACTGATTTAATGGATCAAGAAACAGAATTCATCTGTTTCCTACAAGAAGCCCACCACAGTTTTAAAGATAGGCTACCACCTCAGAGTACAAGGTTGGACAAAAGTACTCTAATCAAACAGGAACAGGAAGCAAGCAGGTGTCACTATCCTAATTTCTCACAAAATAGACTTCAAACTAAAAGTAACCAGAGGAGATAGAGAAAGGCACTTCATTTCAATCAAGGAAACAATTAAGCAAGAAGATAAGAGTATCCTAACATGTATGCACCGAACTCTGGGGTTTCATAAAAAAAAAAATCTACTACTTTAAAAAGTAGAGTTAAAGAAAGATTAATGTCAATACTATGAATACTCCATTTTACTCAGGACGAAAAATCAACAGAGATACATCAGAATTAATTGACATCATATATCAAATGGACTTAACAGGTACCTACAGAATATCCTACTCAAACACAAAAGATTACAAATTCTATTCAGCAACAGCACATGGAAGTACTTATGAAATAGAACATATCCTGGGACACAACGCAAATATTTACAAATTTTAAAAGATTGAAATCACTCATTATGTCTTATTTGATCACAATGCAATAAAACTTAAAATTGACTGAAAAAAACCTTCCAGGAAATAAGCAGACTCACAGGGATTAAAGAATCCATTACTGAATGATGAGTTGGTCAAAGAGGAAATCAAGAAAAATTTAAAACTTCCTGGAATGAAATGAAAATGAAAATACAACACAACAGAAATTTTGAGGCACATTGAAAGCAGTCCTATGAAGAAAATATATTACTCTAGGTACCTACATTAAAAACCAGAAATCCCACAAATAAATGGCTTAATGATGCAACTCAAAAAGTTGGGAAAACAAAAATAAACCAACTCTAAATTCAAACCCAGTTGATGGCATGAAATAATAATAGTCAGAGCAGAAATCTACAAAATAGAAACAAATAAAACAATACAAGGAGTCAAAATATCTAAGAGCTTGTCATTTGAGAAGACAAACAAAATTGACAGACTCTTGGCCTAACCAAAAGAAAGAAAGAGAGTACCCAAATTAAAAGAATCAGAAATGGACAGGGAAATATTACAATAGACACCAAAGTAATTCAGAATATGTAAGGGGCTTGCTTATTTATTTATTTATTTATTTGTTTGTTTGTTTGTTTGTTTATTCATGTTTTTACATCCCAATCAAAATTTCTCCTCCCTCCTCACTTCCAAGTTCCTCCCCCCACCACACACACACCATCCGTTCCTCCCCCACTGTTTCTCTTCAGATACAGGCTGGCCTCACGTGGATATCAGCCAGCCATGCTATATCAAGTTGCAGTGAGATGAG
Organism: Peromyscus maniculatus bairdii; assembly: GCF_049852395.1. Lineage (NCBI taxonomy): Eukaryota > Metazoa > Chordata > Mammalia > Rodentia > Cricetidae > Peromyscus > Peromyscus maniculatus. The sequence goes on along the minus strand of NC_134852.1, from coordinate 68,923,320 downwards.
GCTCCTCTTTTCCTATTAAGGCTGAGGCAATATAATAGGAGGAGTGGGTCCCAAAAATGGGTAACAGAGTCAGAGACAGACAGCCCCTGCTCTCCCTGTTAGGAGTCTCACATGAAGACCAAGTTACACAACTGTATCATTTATACAGAGGGCCTAGGTCAGTCTCATGTAGGATCCCTGGCTGTTGGTTCAGTCTCTGTGAGCCCCTATAAGAGAATATTTTAAAAACCTGTACTCCATTATGCTAGGAAAACTTAAAAAAAAAAAAAAAAGAAAAGAGATGGTTTTCTAGATTCATCTAAATCACCAAAATTAAAACAAGAAGTCAACTACTAAACAGACCAATGGACAAATACAAATGAGATGATTGAAATAGTATAAAAAAGATTTTCAAGCCGGGTGGTGGTGGTGGCGGCGGCGGCGGCGGCGGCGGCGGCGGCGCACGCCTTTAATCCCAGCACTTGGGAGGCAGAGCCAGGCGGATCTCTGTGAGTTCGAGGCCAGCCTGGGCTACCAAGCGAGTTCCAGGAAAGGCGCAAAGCTACACAGAGAAACCCTGTCTCAAAAAACCAAAAAAAAAAAAAAAAAAAAAAAAAAAAAAGATTTTCAGCTAAAAAGTTTTCCAGTTAAAAGTTTCCAGAACAAGATGATTGACAGCAGAAACCTATCAAACATTCAATGAAGATTATTGTAGTCAGAATGTTTCTCTGGTCCCACCAGACCCTCACAGTTCCATGGCCCACTTATAAAATAATCACTCAGAAGCTTATATTAAATATAACTGCTTGGCTATTAGCTCCGGCTTATTACTGACTAGCTCTTACACTTAAATTAACTCATAATTCTTATTTATGTTTAGCCATGTGGCTTGGTACCTTTTCTCAGTTCTGCCTTGTCATCTTGCTTTCTCTGTGTCTGGCTGGTGACTCCTGACTAGACAGAATTAACATACATCTTCTAATTATAATTTTGAACACTATGAAGTAAATTCTTCCTTTAAAAGACACAGACTAGTAGGTTGGATTAAACATAAGGTCCATTTTACCTTACCCTCAATAAAAAGACAACCATAAAAGAATAAACAAGTGTATTCCAAGCAGTGAGACTTTTAAAAAGCAAGAAGTAGTGACTAATGTCCAACAAAATGTACATTGAATCAAAAGTAGTCAGAAGAGATGAAGAGGGTCACTTCATAATGATTCATGGAACCATTCATTAAGAGGAAAGTATAGTTCTAAAAATATATGCACTAAACATTGGTGCACCTAAGTTCATAAATCAAACACTACTGGATGTAAAGGCATGTACAAACCCAAATATAAGGATAGTGGGTGGTTTCGTTACCCCACTTTCACCAACAGACATTCAACAAGATTAAACAAAAACTTCTGAGTTAAATGACACCATAGATCAAATATCTACAGAATATTCCATGTAAGCAATAAAGAGTATCCATTCTTTTCAGAAGTTCATAGAACTTTCTCTTAAAAGGGGCAATAGAATAAGGCATGAAGCAAGTCTGAGCAAATATAGGAAATTTAGAATACCTTCATGTACACTATTGACAACAGTAGAATAAAGCTAGCATCAGCAGCAGAAAAAAATTTGCACAGCATGCAGAAACTGAAAAACATGTTGAATGATGAATGGGCTATTGAAGATATTAAGAGGGAAATTTTAAAATTCTTAGAATTGAATCAAAACAAAAGCACAACACTCCAAAACCCATGGGATACAGTAATATTAGCAGTAAGTGGAAGTTTATAATTATAAATGCCTACAACAAAATTCAGAAAGATCTTAAATAATAACCTAATCATGCAATAAGAACAAGACCATCCAAATTCAGTAGCAGCAAATAAATACTCAAGATCAGGATAGAAATTAATGAAATAAAAATCAACAAACAATAGAATCAATAAAAACAGAACTGGTTCTTTCAAAAGATTTACAAGATTGACAAACATTTAGGCAAAGCAAACAAAAGAAAGAGAAATAAGACCCAATTAACAAAATTGAAGATTAAATAGAAGATATTACAACAGATAACCATGAATTTCAAAAAATTATTAGGCTATATCTTAAAAACATATCCCTAACTGTCATCATAGAGCCTTCATCCAGTAACCGATGGAAGAAGATGCAGAAAGCCACAGCCAAGCACCAGGCGGAGTTCCAGGAGTCCAGTCAAAGAGATGGAAGAGGGATTGATTATATAAGCAAGGGGGGGTCAATATCATGATGGGGAAATCTACAGAGATAACTGAACCAAGCTCAAAGGAACTCATCAACTTTAGACTGAGAGCTGTGGAACCTGCTTGGGGCCAAACTAGATCTCTGCATACAGTAGACGGTTGTGTAGCTAGGTCTGTTTGAGGGGCCCCGGAAGTGTGATCAGGATCTATCCCTGGTGCATGAGCTGGGTTTTTTGATCCCATTACCTATGGTCGGACACCTTGCTCCCCTTGATGCAGCAGGAGGGGCTTGGTCCTACCTCAACCGAATGTACCAGGCTTAGCTGTCCTCCCATAGGAGAACTTACTCTTTTGGAGGAAGGGATGAGGGTTGGGGTGAGGATAAGGGGGGAGTGAGAGGAGGAATGAGAGGGGGATCTGTGATTGGTATGTAAAATGAATTTAAAAAATTTAAAAAAGCGTATCCCACAAAGTTGGAAATCTTAAAGGAATGGTTTCCTGACTGGTCCAGCCTAAGACCCATGCCACAAGAAAGAGACCACCCCCGGGATTGCCTGGAGCACCAGGAACCAAAGGCTAGTTGGCCCAGAGACCTAGGTTAGAACCAAACATGACTGGAGGGAAAAATGTCAATGTAATGATGCCATAAAATATTCTACTATATTCGTATATTGGTACCTAGCCCAATAGTCATCAGAGAGGCTTCATCCAGCAACTGGTGGAAACAGATGCAGACCCACAGCCAAACATTAGGTGGAACTCAGGGAATCCTGCTGATGAGAGGGAGGACGGGCTGTCGGAGCCAAAGGTGTCAAGGACACCACAAGAAAACCCACAGAATCAATTAACCTGAGTCTATAGGAACTCACAGACTGAACCTACAACCAGGGAGCCTGCATGGGACTGACCTAGGCCCTCTGACTATATGTGAAGGTGTGTAGCTTGATCTTCTTGTGGGACTCCTAACAGTGGTAGTAGAGGCTGTCTCCGACTCCTTAACTGTCTTTTGGGACCCTACTCCTCATACTAGGTTGCCTTGCCCACCCTTAATACAAACCAAAACACTTAGTCTTGCTACAACATGATATGTCATGTTTTGTTGATATCTATGGGAGGTTTGTCCTTTTCTGAATAGAAACAGGAGGAGTGGATGGGGTGGGGCAGGGCAGAGAAAGGTGGGGAAAGGGACTGAGGTGAGAGGAGGGAGGGAAAACTACGATTGGGGTGTAAAATAAATAAATAAAATTTTAACAAGAAAAAGAAATGGTTTATTTTCTAGGCTTATATAACCTATCAAAGTTAAACCAAGATGATTTCAATAATGTAAACAGATCATTTACAAGCAATGACACAGTAGTGGTACTAAAAAAAAAAATCTGACTAAAAAGAATAAATGTCCAGATGGATTCACTGCTGAAATCAACTAGACCTTTAAAAGAAGTACAAATACCAGTAAATACCAGTATTTATCAAACTATTTCATGACATAAAAAAGGAATTCTGCCAAGCTTCTTTTGTGAAGCCAGAAATACTTTAAGAAACCGTGATACCAAAGCCAGTTAGATACACACACACACACACACACACACACACACACACACACACACACACACACACCACAAACACACACTGCAAATTTTCTCAGTAAATTATTGGCAAACAGAATTCAAGAACATATCAAAAATATAATTTGCTACAATCAAGTCAGCTTCATTCCAGACACGCATAGTTGCCTCAGCATTTCACAAGTCAATGTATGTAATACAATACATAAATAGACTCATGTATGTAAATCACATGTTTATTACAATAGATGCAGAAAAAGCTTTTGACAAAAAAATTCATCATCTGTTCATAATAAAATCTTCAAGAAACCAGTAAAGAAGAAATGTATCTCTAGATAATAAAGGTTATATATGACAAACCAATGCTGAAGCCATACTAAATGAGAAAAACAAAAATTCACAGATTTCTACAAATCAGGAATGAGACAACGATGTTCACTTTTTCCATCCTCTTCAATATAGTTCTCAAATTCTTAAGGTAAAGATGTAAAATAAAAGCATACAAATAAGAAAGGATGAAGTAAAAATATTTTTATTTTAGATTATGTGGTTCTGTACATATGAGACACGGCAGACTCCATCAGAAAATTCTGAGAACTGATAAATATTTGCAACAAAATGTCAGGATACCAAATTAACCCAAAAATCAGTAGCAAGAGATTTTCTAAAGCCATCTCCTTTCAAAGCTGTCCTTTCTGCTTGAAGTTTGGCTACACCTTTGGGTAAGCCCCAAGGAAAGGTCTCTTCACAGACTCAGAACCTCTGACCTCAGGTTGGAAGCCTAAATCCGGCACCATGTGAAACCCACTAACTCAGAGAGCTCTGAGAATACTGCCTTTCAACTGAGCACAGCTGTATTTCATTCCATATGTATTCTTCCATCTCTTATTTTAAATGATTTTATTTCTGCTCTTGCATAGATGTCATATAATAGGTTGATTTTTATTTGTATATTGCTTTGTTAGTTTATAGGACTGTTTTTATGTTTCATCACAGTTTAAGGCATTCTTTACTATAGTCTTCAGCCACATCTCATATACTCCTATTATTCCTGTCTTTTCTTTCTCTCACTCTTATTCCATAATCTTTCTTCTTAATTATAACCTTCTATAGCTTTAACTATCTCTTAATCTGTAGACGCTAATAGTATTCTAGCTTTTCCATCCTACCTATTTTACCCACTTGAATATTTTTGTCTTCTAAGTTGATCTAATACATAATCCATATATATATATGCAGGCCCATTAGCATAACAGATATTTTTTCAACAGAAACTTTAAAATTCAGAAAGCCTTTGAATGATGTATTTAACATTCTGACAGAAAACAACTGCCAACCCAGAATATGATACCCACCAAAGCTATCTGTTATAACTGAAATAAAAATAAAAAACTTTCCATGATAATAATAGGCTAATGGGATTTCTGATCACTAAGACTGCTCTACAGAAGATGCTAGAAAGAATATTTAAACTGAGAGGGGAAAAAGCCAGCACTACAAAATCAACAAAATGGCAGGAATCAATGTACAACTTTCAATGATAACTTTAAATATTAATAGTGTCAATTCCTTAATCACAAGATGTATAGTGATAGATTAGATTTTAAATGTATTTCAAGCAAATGGTAAGGAACAAGCAGGTGCTTCTGAGTGTGTTTGTTTTTAAACAAAATTAATTCACTGTATTTTTCTTGTATGAAAACTCTTATGTGGTAGCCATAGCTGCAGCCTGGATCCTCTGAATGGAGACTCTGGTATGGGTTTTCACAAGATGATCAGTGAATTCCTGATAAGGAGACTTGGTGAACACAGTCTCTTTCCAGATGTCAGGGATCAAGTAGCTGTAGGTCTTGGAGATACCATCAAAGATGGTCTATCAAAGTTTACCAGGATGGTAGTGTGCATCCCCTGGCTGATGTGTAACAGTCATCAAAACTGGCCATGAACAACAGCTTCATTGAGAAAGGAGCAGAGAAGATATCAGTGTATCTGTGGGCATAGATGAGACACACCAACACAGAGCCACAGTGATCTATCACCTAGCATGTGGCAGTGTAGGACTTTCCAATCTTGTTCCTCCAAGTTTTCTTTCTGCACAGGGAAGATGGAAAGCTTGGTCAAGATGATGGCCCCCAGGGATAGCAGTGGCTATCTCCTTGGATATGTAACATCAAGACCATCATGACCACTGTAGGAGCCAATACTGACAAAATTTGCCTTGAACCTGATCCATTGGCTAGCCAGAGACTGCATTGGCATTATTTTTAGAGCCTTGTATTATAGGGGTGCTCCCATGAAAAAGTCAATAATCTCAGATTCTTTAATAGGCAAGGAAAACAGGCAGATAGTTCTCCAGGAACTTGATCTTCATGTCCTTGAACAGGTCACCCAAATTGGTGACCAGGATCTACTCTTTGTCTTCAGCTTTACCTCCATAAGTTGCGCAGCACCAACAGTACCTATCGTCCTTAAGAAACTCAGCCTCCTAAACATGGCCCCTGTCCTCTGGGCTCTTCCAGTGCTGCACTAGCCAGATCATCTGTCATTTGATGGTTTCCCAAAGAAGTGTGTTTTTTAAAACTACTTTGAGATTACATCTCACTTATGTCAGATGGCTACTATGAAGAAAACAAATGAAGGCAAATACTGTAGAGGATATGAAGAAAGAGAAGTGTTTATCCTCTCTTGGTGGGGATATAAATTGATGCATGTACTATGGAAGTCAGTGTGGAGGTGTCTCAAGGGGCTAAAAATAAAAACTCCATATGATCCACTTAAAGGTACACTTGAACATCTGTGTTAATTGCTATACTGTACACAGTATCCAGGAAATAGAATCAACCTAGAAGTTCATAAACTGAATGGATAAGTAAAATATATATATATATATATATATATAGTATATATATACTTTTTATGCATATATATATATATGCAACAGAATTTTGTTCAGTTGCAAAGAAAGCTGAAATTATGAAATGTAGTCAGATGTTTCTCAGGTTCCATTAAGCCCCCACAGTCCCATGGCCTGCTTATAAAATAATCACTCAGAAACTTATACTAATTATAACTGCTTGGCCATTAGCTCAGGCTTATTACTGACTAGCTTACACTTAAATTAACCCATAATTCTTATTTATGTTTAGCCATGTGGCTTGGTACATTTTCTCAGTTCTGCCTTGTTATCTTGCTTCCTCTGTGTCTGGCTGGTGACTCCTGACTCAGCCCTTCCTCTTCCCAAAATTCTCCTCATCTGCTTACCCTGCCTATACTTCCTGCCTGGCTGCTGGCCAATCAGCATTTTATTTATTAACCAATCAGAGCAACACATATTCACAGCATACAGAACAACATTCCACAGCACTTCCCCTTTTCTAGCTAATCAAAAAGGAAGGTTTTTAACATAGTAAAATTACATATACTAGAACAGTTATCAAGTAAGAATTACAGTTAACAACATCTAGTCTATTTGTATTTGGCAAAATTAAAGAAAATATTCTATCTATTCTATATTTGTGAGTCAAAAGTTTCATATATAATTTATCACAACCAAAGAAATTTTTAACTATCTAGTCTTCAACTACATCAAAGACCCCAGAAAGATATAATATTACCTAAGTAAACAGGAAATGTGTTGTAAGCCACTTCCAAAAGTCTAGAATGACAGAGACAGCTGGCTGCCTGGACAATCACCCAAAGTTCCTCTGTAATGTTGGGGCATCCTTCTTCAGCCTATAGGCTTTGAGTTTCTCAATGTCTTCTCTCTATGTCCTGTAGAATATCTGGCAGTTTCTTCTGTGAAGCAGGAACCTGAAGGACCATCTCAACTTGCAAAGTTCAGTGGTCACCTTTCTATGGGCCCTGCATGTCCAGTTTATATAACATTTTGTCAAGCTACTGACGACCAATCACCATTTTATTTATCAACCAATCAGAGCAACACACATTCACAGCATATAGAATGATATCCTACAGCAATGAAATTTGTAGAAAACTGGATGGAAGTAGAAAATATACTAAGTGATGTAGCTCTGGCCCAGAGAGACAAATATTACATGTCCTTTTTTATATGGAGATTGTGGCCTTGAACTTTTAGAAGTATGTGTTTAATTTGGAGATCTGCAGAGCTTGTAAAGATAGAAAGGCCCATGAGAGGGAGTAGTGGGACACCTATGAAAGTAGAAGTGATTCTTCTCTGCTTTCTGGGAGTTAACAGTTTAGGTAGGTTTGGGACTGGGGACAGGAGAGAGGAAGGAATACAGTGTGTTAGGCAAAATAAGAATGGATAAATAAGCCTTACAGAAACCCAGTATTTCTGTAAGTTAACATAAATGTATAATTTTTGAAGGAATATGGTAACATTTATTTAGAAATTTTGACCACATCAAAACAATATTGCAGTATAAATAAAAGAACATACACTTCTATTCTGAAACTCACTTATCTTATTCTAGCCAAATAAACAAGGCAAAGGACTATATTTTTGTAAAAATAAATTATGAAAGACAAATGGATAAAGAAATAGAGAAAGCACAAACATGTTTATAGTAACTGTGTTCACAGTTGCCAAAATCCAGAAGCAACCCTGTGATCATGAGCAATAGTAAGAATAAATGCATTATAATATATCCAAATAATACAATAATCTAGAACAAATAAAATATAATCAGAGGGGCTGCAGAGATGGTTCAGTGGTTGAGGATATTTGCTGTTCTTAAAGATGACAAGAATGTTTTCCAGAACTTGCCTCAACTAGTGTGGTGCTTTAAATGAAAATGGTTCTTATATATAGGCTCATAGGGAGTGGCACTGTTAGGAAGTGTGGCCTTTTTGGAATAGGTGTGGCCTTATTGGAGGAAGCGCACTGTGAGTGGGCTTTGAGGTTTCAGTAGCTCAGCCCAGGCCCAGTGGCTCACTCCCTTTTTCTTGTTCCTTCAGATCCAGATGTAGATCTCTCAGCTACCTCTCCAGCACCATGTCTGCCTGTATGCGCCATGCATCCCACTATGAAGACATTGGACTAAACCTCTGGACTATAACCCAGCCCCAGTTAAACGGTTTCCTTTGGGTTTTTTTTTTTTTTTTTTTCGAGATAGGGTTTCTCTGTGTAGTTTTGGTACCTGTCCTGGATCGCGCTCTCTAGATCAGGCTGGCCTTGAACTCACAGAGATCTGCCTGGCTCTGCCTCCTGACTGCTGGGATTAAAGGTGTGCACCACCGCAACCCTGCATGGTTCCTCTGTAAGAGTTGCCATGGTCCTGGTGTCTCTTCACAGCAAAAGACTCCCTTAGACAAATAGTTTATCACAGTTCCAAAGGACCATTCAACTTCTTTTGGCTTGTGTGGGTACTTGCACACACATGACATACACTCACATAGACAAATAGTTATACACTAAATGATAATATAATAAATCTAAAAAATAAACTGGCTGAGGGTATGACTCAGTGATAGAGTACTTACCTAGGATGTGAAAAGCTCTAAGGTCCATTTCCAGGAAAACAAAAACAGCTCCAAAGAAGAAAATCAATGATACCTGCAATCACATAAATGAATTTCTCAGTCATAATGATGATATGAAAGCCAAAATGATATGACTAAATTTGGTTGAAATTCAAGGAACATATTCACCCTAGTTTATAAATTCTGATTAGTAGAAATAAACTCAGTGGGAGAATACAACTTTTCTGCTTTAAAAATCCAATATTCTCTGCCTACCTGTAGTCCTTATACAGAAATAAATTATCTAGCTGTCCTACTTCTGAGTATATACTAAGGAATGTAAGAGTGTGACTTCATCACCCATGCATGTTGTGCTGTATTTACAACAGTCCAGTTATGGAAAGAGTCTGGGTTTCTATCAACAGTTATTGAAATAAATAAAAAAGGAAACTTTTCTTTGCAACAGATGGAGATTATTACAGAAAAAAACAACCAATAAGAAGGCAGAGTTGTAGAGCCCAGTGCCAAAGGATACATCTTTAATAAAACTCCTACACCCAATTCTTAGGAATCATTGCAGAAGAAGGGCCCAAAATATAAGGGCCCTTATTATATGAACCAAAGGAACAGAGAGTTTGCTGTAAAATGGACCTCCTAGGAACCTCAGAAGCAACATCCAGAAAGCCTCACCAATATGACTGCTCAAACAAGAGCTAAACAAGGACAATAACAGTAACATGCTAATGTGGAGTGGGAAAAGCCAAGGAGGTCTCAACCCTGCATAAAGAATTCATAGCGACTAAAGAATGCTGGGAGCAGTAATAGTCTTCCCTAAGAAAAGTACAGCAATTGATTATCCAGTACTAAATGGTCAGCCCTGAAAAACAAACAAACTGATAAGGTCATACTTAGGATTATGTATGTATATACATGTATGCATGTAACAACAATTAATGAAAAAGAGGCCATGAATTTGAAAGAGGAAAAAGAGGAATATATGTGAGGGTTTGGATAGAGGGAAGGGAAGCAAAAAATTAAGTAATTATAGTATAATCTCAAAAAATAAAAGAAATCTAAAATGTCAAAAAGAAGAAATTTTTAGCTAAAAAGATGGGATATATATGCACACACACAGTGGAACCTTTTTAAACCATAAACTAGAACAACATATCATTTACAGAAGGATGAATACTAAAACTTAAATGAACAATGCCAGACCAAAAGGCAAACAGGCCATGTTTTCTCTCATTTGCAGAGCAGAAGTTGAGGAAGGGGGTAGAAAAAAGAAGGAAGATGTCAAAATTAAAGTATAAATTCTTGGGTGAACAGGAAGTGAGTATGAGGGACAAGTAAGAGCAACAGAGTGGGTAAACATGACCAAACTACATAATATCCATCTAAAAAATGTCATAATGAAATGCATTATTTGGCATAATATATCTGCATAGAGATGAAGAAGAGGAAGAGAGGATGAGGATGAGGAAACGTGTGATTGATCTTCAAGGATTATTTTACACTTATGATGTATGGACTGCAGGGTATTTATATGGTAACTATTATTTTCAAAAAATAACGTATCTAACAATGATGTCAACTTTGCTTAAAAGGGATCTCACTTCTCTTCACTCTATCAAAATTAAATATGTCCCTTTGCCAATTGTAATTTATATTTTTTACCTCTTTAAGTCATTACAAATTCATACTATGATAGCTAACGTAGCTAAGAGTAGTGCACTAGCAATTTCAAGAGGTTATCGGTGTGTTAATAAAGATAATTAAAATGCAATTTATGTTGTGGACATTGAAAAAATACTTTTTATTTATCAGGAATATTAAATACATTTTTCCAGCATGTAACTATGTGAATTTAGCAGGCTAAGCAAATAAACTGTTAGAAGGCAAGTATCTATAATTCACCAAGTTTTAGCTGACTTTTATTTATTGCAGTGTATTTCTAGATTTGGCAATGCAAATACAACTTTTATGACTATAAAAAGTAATGAGATTGAAACTCCTATAAAAAGTTATCCAACAAAGAAACCCTAGATCTGAATAATTTTTGATGAATTATTATCAAATTTTTAAGGTAGAAACTAGTTCCAATGTTCCTCACATTATTTAATGTTACAGAAAAGGAATGAATCCTTTTAATATCATTCTATGATAAAAGTATAATTTTTAAAAAGAGTTTGAACACAGATACCCTTCCCTTCACAGGTGGACAGTAATTTCTTTCAAAACATGGATTATTAAATGAAAATCTCTGTCAGGTATTAGAATCCTTCCTATCAGTTATTGGTCAGGTAGGTTCCAAAGGCTCCCCAAACAACACAGGCTACTGTCATTGCTCTTATTTACCCACTGTTACTAACCCTAAGACTATATTGCTGAAGGTTCCACTTACTGGTTTTGGAACATAAACAAGTCAATCTGCAACTGACCTTTAAATTTCCTTTTTGCTGGCTAGCTTTCATGGCTCTGATAGGTGTTGTACATGACAGAAAGACTATCAACAGTATTATTAGGCAGCAAACCCTATTTGCTATGCTATCAACCTGTCAGGCAAGATGTATGCATTGCTGCAATAGTGGCATGCACGTTATGGAGATTACAACCATCTTTGAATTGAATCTAAGACCTGCTTTGCCTGAGGGAATTAATGCCTGGACTCTAAACCTGGTCAAAGTCCATGGGTCAGAAGTCATAGGCCAGGGGGTGGGGAGACTTACTCCTGTTGTCTTGCTAAATAGACATATTCTCAAACTGCCTTCTAAATATTTATGATTCCACACATTTAGAGTAGTGCTGCCCTCAACCTTGGCCAGAGAAGCTTCTCTTTGCAGTGGCTAGCAGTTAATGCAGAGGCTCATAACTGGTATTAAGAATAAATGACTATTGTGTGCCTAGACCTAAATGAAACATCTGTATCCATCCCTCCCCAACCCCAAGTCTCTGAGAACATTATGCAAGTGCAGGCCAAATAACATTGCAAAATGCTATCTTCCAGACATGACATGACATCACCATGTACCACAAACACACTACAGGTATGGTTACTTGCATAACACCTGCACAAGACCAGATAGCATTCCACCAGACAGCAGAAATTGGGTTTAGTAGTTTACTAAAAGATGAGAGGACATGAATGAGGAATGGGGACATGTTGAGTATACTAGAGTTGAAGAGGGAACTTGGAAGTAGATATTATTAACATATATTGCATACATGTATGCCATGGACAAAAAAATAAATAACATGTTCTTTTTAAATTTTATTATTTGATCTTGGGAACCCATATGAAGATGGAAGAAGAAAACAGATGTAATGCAAAACAATGGTCAGTTATAATCTGTAATCATGATCATGTTATTAGTTGATTTTCTCTAGAAGTGCTAGTTTAGGTTGTTTTTTTCGCCTCTTACTTCAAAAGGGATGGATGGCTTTGATTTTAATAAGTATCTCTTACTAAAAGATAAGATATGTCATCTTATTGTTTTTTTCTTTTTCTGAACATCTGTCTTCTATGTGCTTATTTAAAAAAAAACAACAACAAGTAAGTGCCTACTGCCATCTGTTGGATGTGGTGAGTCCTACTCAGCCCAGGGACCTTGAACACCCAAGCCCTGGTCCTTCGTTTAAACTATACAGCGTGTATCCTAAAGCTAAGTTCTTCCTTTGACGCATATGCATGGATCTGGTCTTCCATCCCCAGAATTTAGTCTGATTTAGGGGTGTTTTTCATTATGGTAGGGTGCTCTCTCTTTGGTAGTTTAAATTCTTTCTGCTGAAGAGAGTGTGAGGTTTGTATTTTCTTAAATTGACGTAGGCATGCATGGTAGGAGGAATGTAACTGTGAGTGATTAGGAAAACTTTACTTTTAAATTTAGACTGTATTAAGAGGGAGTGCAATAAAATTCATGTTACTATATGTTGGTGCATTTTGGAGCTAGTGATCTTATTTCTCTGGGCTTTGGTTTCCTCTTTCCTCTTCTCTTAAGGGGAGATACTGAAGCCTTAATGGATGTTGTCAGAATGGAAGCGTAGAGACAGGGCCATGCCTCACCTAGGCTGTTTCTCCAGGTGTGACTCCCATGATTCCTGTTATTATCAGATTCTCTGACCCACTTTCTCCCTGAGCTTTGGTGAGATTTGGGATGTGGGTGGAGGAAGCACAGCCCTATGCTGGTGCTTAAACTTTCAAGGAAATGAAATGTAGTCTGTCTTTACAAAAACCTGGGGAGATTCCTATACTTCCCTGTTACCTGAAGAGAGACTTGGAAGGTGGCATGGCGAGATGAAGGAAGTATGGAGAGAAGGTCTGATGGAGAAAGATCTTGTTTGTTATCGCTGGAGAGAAACAGTCGGTTATGTGATTCATTTTCTCAGTCAAAGTCTGGGTAGATGATAGCTGGAATCTGAAAGAGTCATTTCTGTATCTGGCAAGAAAAGAACTCTGAGTGATCAGCATGTACTATTTGGAATTTTGACATCTTTGGTAATCTTAGCGCTGTAGTCAACTTATACTGCAAAAAAATATAAATAAATAAAAAAGCCATAGGTGACCAGCTTAGACCTAGGAGTCTAACAGGAAGCACAATCTGGGCCCACTTTCATAAGAGCACTGTTCCATTTATGTGAGGGTATTAATTCCTTTTGCATTTCTGTTATGAAAATATTTGAAAGAAACAATCTAAGAGAAGAAAGATTTAGTTTGGTGCACAGCTTCTAGAAGATACTATTCCAGCCAGGCAGTGATGGCGCACACCTTTAATCCCAGCACTTGGGAGGCAGAGCCAGGCAGATCTCTGTGAGTCTGAGGTCAGCCTGGTCTACACAGTGAGATCCAAGACAGGCACCAAAACTACACGGAGAAACCCTGTCTCGGAAACAAAACAAAACAAAACAAAAAAGATTCAATTCCATTGTGGTGGGGAAGGCAGAGTAAAGTGTTTCAGTCCATAGTAGCAGTATCATGTGGCAAAAACCAAGCTGTTCACATCATGGTCGACCAGGGATTAGAGGGTGACCAGGACCAAGGACTATGCTATAATCGTCTAAAGCTTGCCCTTAGCAATCTGCTTCTTCCAGGTAGGCTCCATTTTTTTCTGAAGTTTCCATAGCCTTCCAAAATAGCACCACCATGCAGAGACCAAACATTAAAGATATGAATCTGTGGGGGACATTTCAAATCACAACAGTAGAATTTATCCTGATGAACTAGCACTTCCCAACCTAAGCGGGGTTAAAGGTTAGAATTTTAATATATAAATTTTCTAGGAATACACTCCAGAGCTATAATCAATAGCATTATATTGAAAAAACTATAAAGTGGAACTATAATATTAAAAAAGAAATTACCTAAGCAAAAGTCCATGTTGTTACAGTTAGTCCTACAAATACTAATATCCTAGGAGTAAATATTAGGCAGTAAGTATATATACACGTAGTATGTATGTAAAAAGTATATGTATAAATGTGTACCTCTTGTTATTTTTTTCTGAGTATTCATGACCAGAATTCATACTGAGGACTGAAGTTTGGGTCTTGAACATGCTAAGCACAAGTTCTACCACAAGTTCTACAGTGCCACTCCAAGTAGTCATATTCAAAGGACATCATAGTGTCACCATCAGTGTTCACATTCTCAGCTAGCTAGTATGTTTCTAAACATTGGCTTCTTGTACAGATTATTATCAAAATGTTAATTCACCAGTTTTCCCCAAAACTTTGCTTCAGGAAGTGGTGAACACTCGATGAACCATTGGATAGCATAAAAAGCAAGCCTTCCAAGAGTAAAGCCCATTCACTTCTCAATGCTTTACTTTTGCTGGTACTGAAAAATACTGTGGCTCAGAATCCCCAGGCCAGAGAACTCACTGCTATTCCAGATGATTATCCATCTCCTTCTTGGAATGTGTAGTTCTAATTCACAGTTCTTATCCCAGAAGGTACATAACTTCCATAGTATCTAGGTTCTATATCGTCTATATTAGAGAAGACATTGTTGAGGATTAGTCAAGTTTCTGAACTTGGCCAACACTAGGGCTGCCTTAGACATTGAAACCCAAAGCACCACTAATCCCTTAATACTGTGTTGCCCTTGCTATACCTGTCTGTAATTTTCATGGCATGTAAAAAGAGACTCTAGGGACTGGCATTAGCATGCTGTGACTTGGTGATCCTGACTCTCTATGTGCCTTGGGAAGGCAGAACCACCTTTCCGAATATCAGACTCGACTATTATGGTGTGTCTTGGAAAGAGATAGGGGACAATCTGATGTATTCAGGTATGCCAGTGCCAAACACATTTTCTTTTTTTTTTTTTAAAGATTTATTTATTTATTATGTATACAGCATGCATGCATGCAGGCCAGAAGAGGGCACAAGATCTCATTACAGATGGTTGTGAGCCACGATGTGGTTGCTGGGAATTGAACTCAGGACCTCTGGAAGAGCAGTCATTGCTTTTAACATCCGAGCCATCTCTCCAGCCCCAAACACATTTTCTTAGTTAGGGTTTTATTGCTGTGAAGAAACACCATGACCACAGCAACTCTTATAACGAAAGCATTTATTTGGTGCTGGCTTACAATTCAGAGGTTTAATCTGTTATTGTCATGGCAAGAAGCATGGCAGCATGCAGGCAGACATTGCTGGGGAGGTAGCAAAGAGTTCTACTTTTGGATCCACAGGCATCAGGAATAAATAGTGAGATGCTGGCCGGGCTTGAGCATCTGAAATCTCAAAGCTCACCCCTAGTGACACACTTCCTCCAACAAGACCACACCTACTCCAACAAGGCCACACCTCCTAATAGTGCCACTCTCTATGGGCCTATAGGGTCCATTTTTTATTCCCTCCTAAATTACATCCTGACCACAGTTTCCCTTCTCTCCTCTTCTCCCAATCCCCCCACCCCACATCTCTCTCTCTCTCTCTCAGATCCCTCCTCCTCCTTTCTCTTTAGAAAAGGGCAGGCCTCCCAGGGATATCAACCAAACATGGCATATCAAGTTATAATAAAACTATGCACATCCACTCATATTAAGGTGGGTTAGGCAATCCAGTAGGAGGAAAAAGATCCCAAACGCAGACAAAAGAGTCAGAGACAGCTCCCACTCCTATTGTTAGTAGTACTACAGGAACCTCAAACTACACAATCATAACATATATGCAGAGGATACAGGTCAGACCCGTATAGGCTCCCTGATTGTTGATTCAATCTCTGTGAACCCCTATGGACCTTGATTAGTTGATTCTGTGGGCTGTTTTATTGTGGTGTCTTGACCTTTGTAGCTCATACAACCCTTCCTCACTCTTTTCTGCAGGATTCCCCAAGCTCCATCTAATGGTCACTGCATCTGCTCCCATCAGTTGCTAGATTGTTGGGATGAGTATGCTAGACACTAGTCTGGTTACATAAGATGGCTGCATCAGTTTCCATATTCTCCATTACTAGGAGTCTTCACATGTAGATTCTTGGGAGCTTCCATTGCATTAGGCTTCTACCCCTCTCCAGAAATGCCCCTCCCCCAATTCTGGTTATCTCTCCCACTACTCTCTCCCATCACCTCACTGCCCCCCTACAATCCCTCCTGTTCCCATCTCCACCTGCCCTATGGGGTCCATTTTTATACAAACCACCACACCCACATCTTGTGACTCAGGATCATAATCCCCTCAGGCAGGAAATCTCAAATTAAAATCATGTTTAGGTTGCAAAATGAGCTTAAAGCCAACCTATGCTAACTTTGTGAAGCCCTGTCTCAAAATAGTAGAGGAGAAGAAAAAAAAAAAGACTAAAAGAGAGGGATGAGGTTATAGTTTTGTGGTAGAACATGTTCCCAACATGCCAAAGACTGGGGCTGGAGGCAAAGTAAAGGGAGGCAGATGTTCCAAGGATGAAACAGGAGATTGGACACTTTGACAGAAAGTCATTAGAATATCTGAGTGTAGATTTTCCTTTGTGGGGAAGAAGGAAGGCAGAGATGGTAAGTGAACTCAGGGGCATTATGCATGCATGCTTTCGAGATTTCCATTTTTTAAATTTCAGTGAATTGGGTTTTCTACTGAAGTTGCTTTTAAGTTGATTTCAAGTTAATCAGATATTCCTTTTTTCCAACTTTGATAATGTCTTGTGGCTACTGGTAAGAACGTTGGGTTTCAGTAGCTCTTACTTGACTATCAACTGCAATGGCTTTGCATTGCTCTTGGCTGAGAGGGGGGCTGAGCCATTCATAAGAGCAAACATTTTCACTAAGGGAGCCCTTTCCATGGATCATGCCATGTATTGAAGGCATCATGGGGATTACCACATTTATTCCCATGTGACTCTGGAATCCCTTTGTTAGGTTCTGAGAAGATATTGAAATTAAGAGAGGCTCCACAGCAGAATAAGAAGTGGGCTTAGGATTCCCAATCAAATTTTGCTTTATTATAATAGAAAGCTGTGTTTGTTCTTAGGCATTCTAGTAAACTATTTGGTTGTGATTTCCTTCAATGATGAGTGAGAATTCCTACTTTGTAAAAACAAGCCATGGAGGAGCTCCATATTCATTTGGCAGCTAGAGCTGTATGTGACCTTTACAATTATAAAATAATGCTAGTGTACAACATTGCTGTAAAAAAAATTTTAAATTACTGGTTACTATTATTCCAAAAATGATACTGCTTTGTTATGCTACTATAAGTAGTTTATTTGTCTGTCTGTAAATTAAATATATTTTGCATCCTGAGAAACAAAAAATGTAAAGTATTTTATTACTTCAACCATTGCTCACCCAACCATCCATCCATTCATCCATGAATTCAATAAATATTTGATGATTTTTATATTAATTTATATATTACATATTCATATTATTATCTTATAATTTTATATTAAATTAATTTTGGTGATTTTTATATTAAAATGTAAGAATAGCTTCTTCTCTCAGAGCATTTTCACTAAGAATTATGAGGTATGAGGCCTGGAGAGGTGGGTAATAGCTAAAGCTCTTGTAGTGCACATTGGAGGACTAGAGTTTGGATCTCCAGCATCCGTGAAAATGATGGAGAGGCAAAGTAATCCCAGTGCCTGGAGAGATGAAGGCAGGGATCCTAGGAGCAAGCTGGCTACCCAGAATAGCAAATTGGCAAATTCTGGGCTCATGTAAGAGATTCTGTCTCAGTGTATAAGGAAGAGAGAGAGATAGAGGAAGACATCTGACATCACATCAGCCTGCACTCACACACACACACACACACACACACACACACACACACGCATGCATATGCTGAGAGAGAGAGAGAGAGAGAGAGAGAGAGAGAGAGAGAGAGAGAGAGAGAGAGAGAGAGAGAGAGAGAGAACGAGAGGGGAAGGGAGGGAAGGAGAAAGAAAGGAAGGGAGAGAATATGAATTATGAGGTAGGTGTTTTAATGAGGAAGAGTTTGTAAGGGAATGAGCTTCTCACTGGGAAGTCACAGAAGCACTGTTGGACTTTCAGATGGATAAGAAACTGGTGGAGAACATGGTAGGTGAACAACCGTACATTCTGAGAAGTTTGAGCCCCATGGTAGATGTTTTAGGCTAAATTTGGTATATAGAGGGGACCAGCTCCTTTTTCAAAGGGGAAATTCCAAACATGGATTTAGTGTTAAAGAAATGCTCCTGAGAGTCAGATAGACTGTGGTTAGAATTCTGGCTCCATCTCTTTCACAGCTGTATGCATTTGGTCAGCTATTTTCTGAGCCTGTTTTCTACACTGGTCAGTTGAAATGGTGTCTGACTTGCAGTTATTTTAAAAAATCCAATTCAATCATATGTATAGAGCCCAACCACTGGGCAGATCATTACAATGGTGTCTGTCAAGTGCCTGTGGCTAAACCAGGGAATAATGATAGAAGTGGCATAAAAAAGTGAGAGGCAGAGGTCTGAGACAAGAAGCAATGGACAGAACCCAGAGTTCAACAAGAAGCAAGGTTGTCAAGTGATGGGGCTGAACAGTGAGATGCACACAGGAGGCAGCACCCACTCATGGGGCACAGGTTCTGTGGGTACCTGAGCCTGGGGCAGGCCTTCTGTGGAGTCAAGTCTTTTTTTTTTTTTTTTTTTTTTTTTGAGCCAATTCAGTGCATTCAGTAAATTTAAACAGTTGGTGACAACCAGAGGGGCACAGGATTTTTCAGGGTTTTTTTCGGGGGGGGGTCGCTCCATCTACACTGCACTGTATAGGCAAGTTGGATGTGAAAATCACCCATTTATTTATGATTTGAATGGAAGATCTATCTGCTGGTGGCACTTGATATTTACCTTTCCAAGAGAACCACGTTTCACCTCCAAGCCCAGTGATAGTGGCGAAAGGGTGTGGAAGGAAGGCCGTCCTCAGCAACCTTCATGCTTTGCACATTTGGTCAGCAATTCTCAGCTTCGGGTTTTGAATGTTTTCTTTCTTATTGCCTTTTTTTTTTTACAACAATGCAAGAAAAACAGAATTACAGAAGAACAAAATGTACTCAGGATTGTTTAACTATGAAAAGATAGATATTTTAAGTACACTCCCCCCCCTCCTCCCATGGAAACCAAGCAGGAATCTACCAAAAGAAAAATGTATCCCAAGGAAAAAGAAAATTCAAAGTTTGGGTAGGCATTAATTTATCAAGCAAATGAAGAACTTTTAACTGTTAATACACCATATTTTAATTTCAATTTTATGTATGTGCATCTGTGTGGCATAAACACTCATGCCTTCAAAATCAGAGACATTGGATCCCTCAGAGGTGGATTGAGCTGGCCAGTGTGGGTACTAGTAATCAATCTCTGGTTCTTTGCAAGAACAGTATGAATCCATAACTGCCAAGCCAACTCTTCAGAACCCAATTCATTATCTTAATCAAATGTATGATTTCTCAGAATACTATGTTTATAGTCATCATCTTAGTTTACTTTTTCTGACAAAATGGAAAATGACAAAAGGAACTCTTGGAGGAAAGAGTTTATTTTACCTTACAGACCTAATGAGGTGAGTCAAGACAGGAACTCAAGCAGGGAAGGAACCAAAAGAAAGGAACTGAAGCTGAGATAATGGAAGAGTGCTGCTTACTGACTTGCTCTTTCTGGCTTGTTCAGTTTTCTTTCCTACACACCCCAGAATCTCTTGCCCAGGGGTGGCACCACCCATAGTGGCTGGGCCCTCCCATATGAATTATTTTTATTCAGGAAAATGTCCTAGAGGTTTGCCTACTGGCAGATGATCAAGACATTTTCTCAATTGAGGTTCCCTCTTCTCAGATGATCTAGTTTGTGTCAAGTTGACCAAAAACTAACCAACAAAACCAACACCAAAACAAACACACAAAAAAATGTCAGCCTATATACTGTTGTCTTGGGAGTGCCTTTCAGTGTCTCTGTGAGGGAAGCCTTTGTGAAATCTAGACTCCGAACCCTGAATCTGGTTGATAGGCCCTATAACGGCTCTCTGTTGTCACCAGCAGATGTCACTGTTTACATGTAAAACTCCAGCAGCCCCTCAACGCTTTTGCGTTATTTTAATTTGCATTTTCTTATTCTAAAACAAGACAAGCTCACTCACAGTTTCTTGTAAAGCCGTATCATGTCATAATTTTTCTTCTGGAATAGAACTGTATGTCCTCTAAAGAAGGATACATGTGAAGGGAGACACACTTTTCTTATATTTAGCTACACTGTGAAGGCTCATCTGAAAAATAATTGTTAGTAGGTGTGATGGGACATCTCACTGAAAGGCTGAGACAGGAGGATCAAGAGTTTGAGGTCAGCGTAAGCTACATAGCGAGACTCTTTCTCAGTAATAAGGATAATAATAACCACGGAACACCTACTGCTCACCTCAGACTAATTTCTCTAATTCAAGGCACCCCAAATGAAATGAAAACCTCTTCTCCAGAATTTCAAAACCTCTTCTTATTAAGAGATAAGACTTAAACAATATAGTAACTTTTGGGCAATCAAGCAGTGAAATCAAAAATGATATTTTGGCTTAGATAGATTGGAGGGCAGCAGGAGTGGGAGCCGGTGGATGGATTTAAGAGAAGATGAAAGACAGAAAGTATATTCATCTGGTTCACAATGGAAAGGTACTTTTTTTGTTGGATTTTTCCTTTGCTGAGAGAAGAAAAAGTATATTTAGAGGATCTACATAATGGAGCTGAGAAAAAATGAAATGGATTAGGGATTCTGTTATAGGATCTGGGAGTAAGAACAGAAATGTCAGTGGTTATGAGCTAGGTGTGGTAACTCATGCCTGTAATCCCTGTGCTTGGGAAGCTGAGTCATGGTGTTTACCTTCATCCCAAACTGGACAGAGAATACACAGTGAGTTCAGGACAGGTGGGTCACAGTGTGAGAGCCTATCCACAGCACACTGAACCAAACCAAAACAGAACTATACAGCAACAAAGCAATAACAAAAACACAAAGCAATAACAAAAGCAAATACATGAAAAGAAGTGAGGACCAGACAATGGAACATGAGGAAAGAACCAGCTATGTCAGAATCCTGTCAGGTACAGTCATTGTATCTTTTTGTCTTTTCAATCCAACATCAGGTCACAAGGTCATATCACAAAACAAAACCTTCTAATTCAGGGCCATTTCCAGAAACTCTGGGATATGTGAATGCTATAGGTATACAAAGAAGAGAGTGACTTGAAGTTCATGAGCTAAGGTGACAGTGATAGGGAATGGCTTGGATGGGAACAATACTTAGTCAACGTGACCCATCATACCGAAACTGGCATGGACCAGTCAGATTGAGATCTGAAGACCTCCAGGATTTAAAGTTGGAATCTTGACCAGGGCTATCCTCAGGAGTCACAGACCTAGAAGCAGAAAAAGCATCAGGGAAGACAGAGAAAAGATAGCCAGTGGTAGTGTTGAGTTTTGTCTTTAGGAGTCAATTCATCCCATTAAATTACACACAAGGTGTGTCTTGAATAAGGCTTATCCAAAACGGAGGTAGGACCTGTGACAAATGATTTATTTGTTAAGAGAAGACTGGATATAGGTGCAAGAGTGGCTGGTAAAAACGAGCCGCAGTCCTCTTGTGTGTCTCTTCTCACACACCCAATTATTCTGCCGTGTTAAAACTCCCCATTACTTTGCCAGATACAGCCACTCAATCTGAAATTTCCAACTTTTAGAATCATGGGTTAAATAATCTTCTTCCATTTATAAATTACTCGGATATTCTTTTATAGAAACAGAAAATCGAGGAAGACAATATATCTTCAATAGTAACAATCTTCAAGAAGGAAAATAACTAGGCACCTCTCCCTGGTGTGATAAGCTCTTAAGTTCTTAAATTCCTGGTGACTCCCAAATCTTGCTGCATTCACATAATGGTAACTTGTGGCTGGAAGCCTTGAATCTGCACTCCTCCACTCATCTTATGCTGGTATAGTTTGGGTGTAAAATGTCTCTGGTATTCAGGAGCCGTTGGTACTACTGGAAGGTAGAGATACTTTTAGGAAGTGGAGCCCAATGGGAGGAAATTAAATCATTGGGAGGATGCTCTTGAAGGAGATAATGGGACCCTAATGAATATCTATATCTATATCTACATCTCTTTGCTTTATGGCCACCACCTCAAAGTGAACGGTTTTGAAAAACCCTCATCCCGTGATGTGGTCCTTCACCTCAGCCGCAAAGCAACAGGGCCATAGATTGAAATCTATGTCCATCAATTGAAATCTCTGAGATACTGAGTCAAAGCAAACCTTCCTTACTTATAAACTTAATACCTCAGAGATTTTATCACAGTGATAGAAATCTGACCATCACACAGAGTTTCACCAAAATTACTTGCTACCTCCAAATGTTTCTGTAATGATCAGTGACTGTTTTATACCCACTCACTCCTTTAAATCATTGTAAAGTTAACATTGCAACATAGAAGGCCCTGTTCTTCATGTAAGTAACTTTCTGAATCTTATGAGGGAGACAAGAAAATGTAAAATGTGGCCATGAATTTAAGAAATACACATCCATTTCCAAAGCATCTTGTCCTTCCTTTCTCACGGGGTTTCTCTCTAAATTTGACAAGCTCATATATATTTATATATAGGGTTTAGTTGTTCACTACACAGTGGGGATGATTTCTGATTTCTGCTTCTCTAGGTGAAATGAGATGGTAGAAGTAATTCATGTCGAGCCCTGTGAGACTGCATAGTTTAGAAGCATGCTAGCACCAGCTTGGTGTTTTCCTTTCACCTCCTACTTAGGTGGGTTTGGGGGGAAAATCTAGTGTTAGAGGGACCTGAGTGAATCATGATGAATAATGAAGAATTTGTGTTTGACTTGAACTGGAAAGTTGACCTATCAGTTAAGAGTACTGGCTACTCTTCTAGAGGATCCAGATTCTACTCCTAGGTGATCTGACACCATTTTCTGACTTCTTCAGGAGGCACCAGGCGTGCATATGATACACAGACATACACACAGGCAGAACACCCATACTACGAATAAAATAGAAAAAAAAAGTAAAACTATGTTATTTGTTTGACTAGTGATACGAACTTTATGGGCATAAATGCTGCATCTCAGATCAATTTTGTGAGTGTTCAGTAAGAGTCAGTATTTCTTCTGCTTAAACCCCATGTACTTAATTTGCATTCATAAAAAGGAGTTAGAATTATCCAGACCTGCTGAAAACAAGAATTAGGATGTCAGCAAGGCCAATATTGTGAGAATATTGAACTATTAATCATAAAGCAGCAAAAAAGAGATGCTTTTATTTATATCAAACTGTTGCTATGCAGAAATTTTAAAAATCCCTTTCAGAGCTTAGATTTTCTTTTCCTTGAAAATTCTTTGGATTTTGAAGGTCCTCCTGCTCAAGATTAAACAAAAATCTCATGTCTGTGTAAGTGTGAGTGCCTGTGGACTTTAAACTAACATCCTTGGTATCAACTAGTCCCTGTGATGATGGAGCCACCATGATAGGTGGAGAGGATCTTTCTTCCTTACCTGAATAGATCCTGGTTTCAGGAAGTCCCTTTAGACTTAAAGTTAATATCCCAAAGGAAGTTGCTGGAGCTCTTATGACTTGTTGAACATGTTGCCTACCTCCTACTGGGCTGACAGAAGCCAGGAGTCTGTCTATGGCCATCATTCAGCCATGCATCATTTCTGTGACCCTTCTAGGACAGAGGCTGCCTCCTTTTAGGAAGGATGTTATAGATGCAACTAGCTCATTCACAAAGGTCTACGTGTGTTCTCCAAGCTCTTTTGAAAACCGAAGGCCTGAATTTATGAAATTTCTGAATAGGTACTTAAATACTCCTGAAACTCATTAATGGATTTCTGCATGAACTTAAATAGAGATGTTGGTGTTAGGTTTGGTAAGTAAGAGGCCAAAAAGATAGTCACACAGTGATTCCTGGAACTGTACGTATTACTTCTATTTGGAAAAAGGCTTTTTGAACATGTGATTAAGGATTTTGAAGTGGTAAATTTTCCCTAAATATGTACCCCTATAAGAAAGAAAAAGAGAAATGAACTTAGATGGAAGAACAGAAGGGGATGTAAAGATGGAAGCCAAGTGCTGCACACTATGCTCATGTACCTTCAGAATTCATGTGTGGAATGAGGTGAGGCCTTAGATGGTGATTGGGTCATGAGGATGGTGTGCTCATGAAGGAGATCCAGGCCCTATAAAGAGGCTCCAGAGAGCTCTCTTGCCTATCATACCTTAAGAGGATGTAACAAACAATCAAAAGTCAACTGTGAATCAGGAAGCATGCACTTCTACCAACTATTCTGTTGGCACAACTGGTCTTGAATTTCCTAGTATCTGAATCTGTAAGGAATAAATGTCTGTGCTTGATGAAACAGCCAAGTTATGATATCATCTTATAACAGTCTGAGTGGATTAAGGCAGATATTGCAATAATATATAGTTATGAGCCAAGGATTCTCAAAGCCACCAGCAACTGGAAGAGATGGGTTATAGAGCCTCCCTGGAGTCTTCCAATGGAGTGTAGCCAGGGGAAATGGATTACATATTTCTAGAATTCAGAACTATGTGTAATAATTTCTGTTGTAATTTGTTACATGTACTGTGTGATAAACTTCATCCTCTTCACATAAAGTCCATAAAGAAATATTTAAAAATAGATTTAGAAATTAGTGTTGTACTCGTGGCAGAGGTGTGGGTAAGCCAATCCCAAAGTTGTGAGCATGGGAAAGTTGTCCCCATTTCTCATCTGTCTTGTGGCAGCATGGGTGAGAGAGAAATGCCCTGAGATCATAAGAGCAGGAGAGCTGTCCCTGCTCCTCATCAGCTGCAACACTCAGGAGAGTGGCCCCTATACCTCACCTGGGCAACACAGTAGAGCTGGACCTGAAGGTGTAGGTGTGGGAGAACTGAACCTGAGGACATAAAGATGGGAGAAATGGTCCCACCCCTTGCTTATTGCTGCAAGGGGTGAACTAGCCAGGGCAATGCTGGAGAGCTCACCCTTGTGGAGAAGACAGGGAAGAGCTGGCAGGCTGACCAACCCTGCAACTACCCATGCCAAGAACCAGGGTGTTCTGTTGGCCCACCTCCAACATCCACCCCATTTGTGATCTCCTGGAGCATGAGAGGGGAGAGTTGGTTCTGCTGACCCAGGGCTATGATCTCCAATGACACAGGGCAGCAACAGGAAGAGTCCTAGTGAGGGCCCAGCTTCTATGGTGTATCAGAGACCAGGGACCTTGAACCAGATCAATGACTCTTTGGTATGAATGCCTTCATGTAAAGATGTATAAAGGGGGTTTACTGCATGACTCACTATCACACTGCAGCTTTCATGATGATATTCTCCCTTTCTTCCTTTTTGTTCCCCCTTTCTTCTCTTAAATTTATTTGAGGTAGGGGAAGGGAGATGGGTGAGATCAGAAGACATAATGTGGAGACATGATGTTAAAGACACAAAGAATAAATAAAAAGAAAGTTTTAAAAAAAGAAGTTAGTGTTGTAAAAGCAATGCACATTTGTGGTAGAAAGGAACCAAGGGGTAAAATACAGAGTTAAAGGTCCCTCTACTCACATTCTCCACAGTTAGGCCTTTAATTTTTTCTTATGTTTTTTTTCTTTTCCCCTTCAAATTATTGTGAGTAGAAGTTTATTTACATCCCCTTTTCGTATGAACTGCATCATTCACTCAATTCACATGATTCTTTTTTTATTTTTCCTTTATTGAAAACAGTTTTTTCCTCACATAATATTATAATTATTATGTGATTATGGTTTCCCTTCCCTTTACTCCTCCCAGTTTCTCCCCATCTCTTCTCCCATCTATATCCACTCTCATCTTGTCTCTCATTTGAAAACAAACAAGCTTCTAAAGGATAATAATGAAATATAACAAAATAAAATATAATAAGGAAAAACAAAAACTATCACATCAGAGTTGGACAGGAGAAACAAACAGAAGGAAAGTAGCGCAAGAGAAGTCACAAGAATATAGACACACTCAATCACATACTCAGAAATCCCATAAGAACACTAAACTGAAAGCCATAATATATACACAAACAACTTGGTCCTGACCCTTGCAGACCCTGTGCATGCTACCTCAATCTCTGTGAATTCATGTGAGCTTTGATAATGTTGATTTAGAGGGCCTGGTTTTCTTGGTGTCCTCCATCCCCTCTGGCTCTTACACTCTTTCTGCCTCCTCTCATGAAGGGGCAGGTAGAGGGCTGGAGAGTGAGGGGTTGATAGAGGAGTGGGGCATATTCCCTGTGGGGAGAGATTTGGTAGAAACATCCCTTTTATGGTTGAGTGTTCCAAGCTCTCTCACTCTGTACATAAAGTCTGGCTGTGGGGCCTTTAAATTTGTTCCCATCTGCTGCAAGAGGAAGCTTCTCTGAGCATGGCTGTTTTATGAATATAGCAGAATGTCATTAAGAGTAATTTTATTACTATGGGTTTTGCTTTATTTATTTATTTATTTATTTATTTATTTATTTATTTATTTATTATTTTTAAGACAGTAGTGTTTAATTTTCCTTTCGACACCTGGGCTATCTGGCCTCTAGTTATCCAAGCAGTATCGGGTATGGGTTTCTTCTGGTAGAGTGGGCTTTAAGTCAAATTAGATATTGGCTGGTTAGTCTCACAAGCTTCGTGCAACCACCATCCTAACATATTTTGCAGGAAAGACAGATTGTAGATTAAAATTTTTGTGGTTGGACTGGTATTTACTTTTCTATTTTGGTAGCCTACAGAGTAAGTACTTCTCTGTGTCACAGACACTACAACATGAGGTGGGTGGGTTCTCTGTAGGCACCAGGTTGACCTCTCCATCTTCAATGAGTTGTGCAGGTGTTGTCTTTAGCAACAGAGCCTTGCTTTCAGATTGTGGAGAACAACCTATTGTCTTAGAAACTGCCTGGATTATTTGGGGATTTTCATGGAATCCTTTTGGCCAACAACTCAATTGTATGAAACCCAATCCTGGCACTGGAGGCTTTGTTTAGTGACAAGAGATGGCAGGTAGAGGTTCTCTCTCTCCCTCATTATTTAGAGACTTGATTAAGATCATCTTCATATATGTACATTTTTTAGGGAGCTTCTATTGCATTATGTTGCCATACTATCCTTCAAATGTTTCTTAATTTTAGCTGTGTTTCCCATATTCTTTCCCGTGTCAACTCTACCCTTCCCCACATTCCCCATTTGATTCTCCTGTTTCTGCCCCCAATACATAACTATCTAGTCATTTCATGTTTCAAATGAGATCTACCAGCCCCCCCCCCAGTCCCTTACTCTATACCCATCCTTTGTGGTCCTATGGATTATAGCTTGTTTGTTATTGAATTAACAGCTAATATCCACATATAAGTGAATATATACCATATTTGTCTTTCTGAGTCTGGAATACCTCACTCAGAAAGATTTCATCCATTTGCTTGCAAATTTCATGACGTCTTTTTTTAGAAGGCTAATACTCCATTGTGTAAATGCACCACATTTTTTTATCCATTTTTCTGTTGGGAGACATCTAGATTTTTTTCCTATTTCTATATATTACTAATAAAGCAGCAGTGAAAATGATAGAACAAGTGTCTCTTTGGTATGACGACATGTTCTTTGAGTATATGCCCAAGAGTAATATAGCTGGGTCTTGAGGTAGATGGAGTCCCAGATTCCTGAGGAACCACCACACTGATTTCCATAGAGGCTATACAAGTTTTACAATCCTACCAGAAATGCATGAGTGTTCACCCTACTCCACATCCTCGCCAGCATGAGCTGTAACTTGTATTGTTGATCTTAGCCACTCTGACCAGTATAAAATGAAATCTCAAAGTAGTTTTGATTTGCATTTTTGTGATGGCTAAGGATGTTGAACCTTTCTTTATTTCTCTACCATTTGAATCTCCTCTTTTCAGAAATCTGTTTAGATCTGTACTCCAATTATTAATCGGGGTATTTGTTTTCTTGATATCTAGTTTATTGAGTTCTTCATATATTTTGGATATTGGCCCTCTATTTGATATATAGTAGGTAAAAATATTTTCTCATTGTGTAGGCTGCCACTTGTCTGAGTGATGGTATTCTCTGCCATGCAGAAGCTTCTCAGTTTCATGAGGCCTCGTTTATTCATTGTTGATTGTAGTATCTGTACTAATGGTGTTTGTTCAGGAAGTCTATTCTTGGGCGAATAAGTTCAAGGCTATTCCTCCACTTTCTCTCCTATCTTTTTCAGTGTATCTTGCTTTATGTTAAGGTCTTTGATTCATTTGGATTTGGGTTTTAGACAGGGTAGTAAGTATGGATTTATTCTTCTACATGCAGAAATCCTGTTTGACCAGCATCATTTTGTTGAAGGTACTGTCTTTTTTCCAGTGCATGTTTATTGTTGTGAAGAAATCATGACCATGGAAACAATTATATAGGAAAACATTTAATTGGAGCTGGCTAACAGTTCAGAGGATTAGTCCATTGTCTTCATTGTGAGAGGCTTGGAGGCATGCAGGCAGACATGGTGCTGGAGAGATATATCAGAGTTCTACACCTGAATCTGACGGTAGCAGAAAGAAAGAGTGAGCCACTGGCCCTAGCTTGAGCTTCTGAAACCTCAAGGACTATCCCCAGTGTGACACACTTCCTCCAATAAGACCATAACTACTCTCAACAAGATAACATGTCCTAGTACTTTCAAATAATGTCACTCCCTATGAACCTAATGGGGGTATTTTCAGTCAAACTACCATATCATAGGTGTATAGATGTATGTGTGGGTGTTTAATTCAATTCCATCAATCAAAATGTCTTTTTGTGCCAATAGCCTGCTATTTTTATTAATATAGCTCTGTAGTACAACTTGAAATCAGGGATGGTGATACCACCCACACTTCTTTTATTATTCAGGATAGTTTTTGCTATTATGAGTTTTTATTTGTGTGTGTGTGTGTGTGTGTGTGTGTGTGTGTGTGTGTGTGTTTATTTTCATATAAAACTAAATTGTCCTTTCAAGATACGTTGGAATTTGATGGGGATTGCATAGAATTTTATATTGCATTTTGGTATGATGCTCATTTTTAATATATTAATCCTACCAACCCAAGAGCATAGGACATCTTACCATTTTCTTATATCATTTTCAATTTCTTTCTTCAATGTATTAATGTCTTTAATCATACAAGTTTTTACTTGCTTGGTTAGAGTTACCCCCCAAGATATTTTACAATTATTTCAGGCAATCATGAAAGATGTTCTTTCCCCTGATTTCTTTCTCAGGCAACTTTCATTTGTATATACTAAGGCTACTGATTTTTTTGGGTTAATTTTGTATCCAGCTGCTTTGTCTATGAGCTGTAGAAATTTTCTGGGGGAATTTTTGTGGTCACTTATGTATACTATCATATCATCTGCAAATAGATACTTTGACTTCTTCCTTTCCAATTTGTATCCCTTTGATCTCCTTTAGTTGTCTTATTGCTCTAGCTAAGACTTCAAGTACTATATTTAATAGGTATGAAGAGAGTGGACAACTTTGTCTTGTTCCTAATTTCAGTGGAATTGGCTTGAGTTTCTCTCCATTTGGGTTAATGTTGGCTGTAAAATTGCTGCAAACTGCCTGTATTGTGTTGAGGTATGTCCTTATATTCCTAATCTCTCTAGAATTTTCATTATGTTGGATGTTGTCAAAGGCATTTTCATCTAATGAAATGATCATGTGATTTTATTGTCTTTCCATTTGTTTATATGGTAGATTACATTTACTGATTTTCATATGTTGAACCATCCCTGCATCTCTGGGATAAAGCCTTTTTGTTCATAGTGGATGATGTTTTTGATGTGTTCTTGGATTCGATTTGCCAGTGTTTTATTAAGTATTTTTGCATTATTGTTCATGAAGGTCTGTAATTCTCTTTCTTTATTGCATCTTTATGTGGTTTGGATATCAGAGTAACCGTGGCCTTGTAAAAAGAATTGGGCAATGCTGCTTCTGTTTCTATTTTGTGGAATGAATTCAGGAGTATTAACATTAACCCTTCTCTGAAAGCTTGGTAGAATTCTATTCTGAAACCATCTTTCCCTGGGCTTTTTTTTAGGTTGAGAGATTTTTTAGGTTGACTGATTTTATTTCACTAGGGTTTATAGGAATTTTAAATTGCTTATCTGATCTCGACTTAACTTTTTTAACTTTGGCAAGTAGTATGTATTGAGAAAACTGTCAATTTCTTTCAGATTTTCCAATTCCTGGAATACAGGTTTTATAGTACAACTTTATGATTCTCTGGATTTTTTTTGGGGGGGGTGTCTGTTGTTGTGTCTTTTGTTCATTTCTACCTTTGTTAATTTGGATTTTCTCTCTCCTTCTATTGGTTAATTTGGATAAAGGTTTGTCAATCTTAATGATTTTCTTTAAAAGCCAACTCTTTGTTTCAGTGATTCTTAATATTTTTTTTTGTTTCTATTTAATTGATTTCAAATCTGAATTTGATTATTTTTTGCCCTCTACTCTTTTGGGTGTGATTTCTTCTTTATGTTCTAGCATTTTCATATGTGCTATTAAATTACTAGTATGAGATCACTACAATGTTGTAAGTGCAGGCCCTTAGTGCTATACACTTGCCTGCTAGAGCCACCTTCACTATATCTCCTATATTTGAGTACGTTAATGACTGCTTCAACTTGAGTCCCACACCATCAGAGAGAGCCCATGCCTGACACTGCCTGGATGGCCAGGAACTAGAGGATGGATAGATTTAGGATAGAACCAAACATAATTGGCAAAATAAGTCAGTGAAATTATTCCTAATGATATTCTACTATACTCATAGTTTGATACCTAGCCCAGTTGTCACCAGAGAGGCTTCATTCAGCAACTGATAGGAGCAGATACAGGGACCCACAACCAAATATTAGGCAGAGGTTGGAGAATTCTGTGGAAGAGGGGGAAATGGATTGTAGGAGCAGAGGGGTCAAGGACATCACAAGAAAATGGTCCACAGAATTAGCTCAGCAGTTTTTGTAGGGGCTCACAGAGACTGAAGCAACAATCAGGGAGCCTGTTTTGGTCATAGCTAGGTCTTTTGCATATATGTTATGGTTGTGCAGATTGGTGTTCTTGTTGGACTCCTCTTTTGCATGATCTTGGGATCCTATTGGGTTGCTTCATCTAGCCTCAATATGAGGGTTTGTGCCTAGTCTTATTGTAACTTGTTAAGTCATGTTTGGTTGATATCTTTGGCCTGTTCTTTTCTGAAGGGAAAGAGAGAAGGAGTAGATCTGGGGGAGTGGGGAGGTGGTGGGTGCTGGGAAGAATGGAGATAGGGGAAACTACAGTTGAGATGTAATGTATGAGAAAATTTAAAAAGAAAAAAAGAAAAAAAAAAAGAACTTCTCTAGAACCAGAAAAAAAAGTTTGGGTATGTTGTGTTTTCGTTTTCATTCAATTCTAGAAAGTCTTTAATTTCATTCTTAATTTATGTCTTTACTAATTTTTCATTCAGTAGAGAGTTATTCAGTTTCCATGATTTTGTAAGATTTCTTTTGTTTCTGTTGTTGTTAATATCAAGTTTTAATCCATAGTGGTCTGATAGGATATCAGGTGTTTTTTTCAGTTTTCTTGTATATATTGAGACTTGTTTTGTGTCTGAGTAGGTGGTCAATAATTGATGAGTTTCATTAGGTGCTGAGAAGAAGGTATATTCTTATATGTTTGGGCAAAGTGTTCTGTGAATATCTGTTAGGTCCATTTGATTTATGTTGTCAGTTAGCTCTAGCATTTCTCTATTTAGTTTTTGTCTGGATGACCTGTCGATTGGTGAGAGTGGACTATTTAAGTCTCCCATCATAAATACATAAGGGTCAATTTGTGATTTAAACTGTAGCACTGTTTCTTTTATGAATTTAGGTGGCTTTGTGTTTGGTGTATAAATGTTAAAAATTGTGATTTCTGGATGAACTGAGTGGAGCCACAAGACCCACAAGCAGACCCAGGGTGGACCTCCCTGGGCTCTGAGGAAAAAGCATGTTCCTGCCCAGTGCCATGATGGACTGAACAGGGCAAAGACACCCACATGCAGACCTGCTCAGGACTTCAAGGATGAAACATGGGCCTTGCTGAGCCAGGTAAATGAGGCACTGTTATGGTGAGCAAATGTATGGTGTGCTATGGGAGGGATGGAGGGAGGGAGAGAAGGAGGGAAGGAGAGAGAGAGAGAGAGAGAGAGAGAGAGAGAGAGAGAGAGAGAGAGAGAGAATGGTTAATTTCCTGTGTATAGAGGCATATCTGAAGATGTGAAAGTGGTGAGGAGTTGGCGGAAGTGTGTGGCTTGATTGCCACTCAGTGACATGGTGATGTCCGGTCCTGGGCTACTGCCAGGGACCATGCCTAGGTTCATGGACCTGATGCAGCCATGGTCTGTGTTGAGCCCCTGTCATGTCCCTGAGACCACCAAGGGCAGAGAGGATAGGGCTGTACAGAATGGCCCCATCCCTCACTGGCTACAACACTAGGGAGAACTTGTCCTGTCCCTCACTGACTGAAGTGAGAAAGAGGGCCCTATACCTCACCTGAGCAGCAAAGTAGAGCTGACTTCTCAGGGGCATAGGTAAGCTGGCTCTGGGGGTGTGAGAATGGGAAACGAGGTCATGCCCCTCTCTTCTGCCATGTGGTAGCATTGGTAAGAGAAAGATGTCCTCCTTCTGTTACTCCTCAAAACCTTCAGCAGGTGGGGGACCTGACCTAACCCCTCAACAGCTGCAGCACTTGGGAGAATGGGTCCTGCTCTTTGCCTGGGGAGCACAGTGAAGTTGACCTTGTAGATAGGGACATGGGTGAGCCAGCCCTAAGGGTATAAGAGGGGCATACCTAGTACTGCCTCCATCATCTGCAGAGATGCTACCCTCAGGAATAGGGAGGCGGAGAAACAGGCTGTTGACTGACAGGAGTACTTATCAGGTGTTCATTTGACCCATGAGAGGTAGATTCAAACCAATATGCTGAAGCTTACAAGAATTTTTTTCAGTTTACAAAAAGAAATAAGTCTTAGATATGTTAGCATTACCATTGTTTGTAATCTGTACTGAAATTCACATTGTAGAAAAGGCAGCAGACTCATACCTTTGTGTCATGGTAGAAGCTTGGGAAATGATTTTGGGTTAAAATCATGAACACTCTGTAAGGTAGGCTCAGGCAAGACAGAAACCTCCCATGAAGCAGATGGGCAAAATCTCACTTGATCTTAATTTTCAATATGAATACAAACCATGAAAGCAGGGCCTCTTTCCTCTATTCCGAAGACTAGATGTATATAGATTAGACAGACATTTTTTAATATAATGGGAAGTGCTTTTAAGTCTTAACTTAGAAGACAACCAAAAGAAATTTAAAACCTTGAGCTTATGACAATGACAATAGTAGCAGTACTTTACCAGAGATAGATTAATAGCTTATCAGAACTCCATTGATTAATATTAAGACTGTGAACTTTTGAAGTCTTAATACAACAGTAGCATACCAAGGGAAAGCAATCTGAAACATTTTCTTTATGTACTTTAAGTCACTTTCTTATACTTTTACCAATTCCATTCATGCACCTTAAGTCATTTTCTTATCACAACTTAAACTTTCATGTCCTCCAACCTTTATAACTTCCATTTACAAACCTTAAAATGCTTTCTTAGACCCTAAAGTCTTTTCTTAGATTCTCACAAGTTAAGCTTTCTTATTCTCAGACCTTATATAGACTTTACACCTTTTTTTTCTACCCAGTCACTCACCTTGAGACACAGTTGGTTGATTACTGAGGGTAGTCATTGTAAAGCAAGTTTCTTTAAATAAAGGAATAATAAAAAGTTACATTGAAATTTCATTTGTGAGTTTATCTGTTTTTTGAGTCTGGCAGCAAAGTAAACTTTGTCTTAGTAGCTTTAGGAAAGTGAGGCCTGAATTTTACATCTGAAGAAAACTGGCAAGGCAGCTGGAGCCTTGGTTGCTGCTGTTGAACTGACAAAGCTCTCTCTAGTGTAATCCTCAACACTACTGCAGATCTGAGAAGGATACATTTCACCTGAGCAAACAGAAGTACAGACCAAGTAGCTTCCAAGTCTATTAAAAATGACAGAGAGATACTGACTACCTGGACATTCACCCTAGGTTTCTCCATGATTGTTGGGGGCAGAGTTCTAGGAGAACATCAGTATTTGGTTGCCAGGTCTAGAAGATCTGACAGACTTTCCTGTGGAATAGGAACTTAAGGAGACTGGCCTACCTTGTCTAGGCTAAGTAGGGCAATCAGCTCCCCAAACTGTGTCCTGCTTGTCCACAGTTTGGACAGGGTCCTGGCAGCAGGAAATGTGAAGCACAGTTTTTTACCCAGTGGTCAACTTTGCCACATTTAAAACAAGCTCCAGGGGGAGGTGTTTTAGATCTTAGCCATTGTGACAGGTGTAAGATGGAATCTCAGTCATTTTGAGCTGCATTTCCCTGATGGCTAAAGATGTTGAACATTTTTTTCTAAGTGTTTCTTGGCCATTTGAAATTCTTCTGTTGAGAATTCTCTGTACTCTGTACTCGATTTTTAATTGGATTTTTTTGAGTTGTCTTTTTTTATGTCTAGTTCCTTAAGTTCTCTATGTATTTTTGGAAATCTACCCTCTGTCAGATGTGAGGTTGGTGAAGATTTTTTTCCCATTTTGTAGGCTGCTGTTTTGTCCTATTGATGGTATACTTTGCCTTGCAGAAGCTTTTCAGTTTCATGATGTCCCATTTATTGTCAATCTTAGTGTCTGTGCTATTGGTGTTCTGTTAATAAAGGTGTCTCCTGTGCCAATGCTTCTATTTTCCACTTTCTCTTCTATCAGGGTCAGCGTAACTGGTTTAATGTTGGGGTCATTGATCCACTTGAACTTGAATTTTGTTAAGAGTGATAGATATGGATCTATTTGCAGTCTTCTACAAGCTGACATCCAGTTATGCCAGCACCATTTGTTGAAGATGCTTTCTTTTTTTATTGTATAATTTTGGCTTCTTTGTTGAAAATCAGTGTCAATAGGTGTGTGGATTTATGTCTGGGTCTTTGATTCTGTTCCATGGATCCACCTCTCTGTTTTTATGCAAATACCATGCAGTTTTTATTACTATACCTCTGTAGTAGAGCTTGAAATCAGGGATGGTGATGCCTCCTGAAATTCTTTTATTGTACTGGATTGTTTTAGCTATCATTGGGTTTTTGTTTTTCTATCTAAAATTGAGTATTGTACTCTCAAGGTCTATAAAGAATTGTGTTGGAATTTTAACGGAGATTGCATTGAATCAGTAGATTGCTTGTGGTAAAATGGCCATTTTTACTATGTTAATCCTTCCTATCCATGAGCATGGGAGATCTTTCCATCTTCTGATAGCTTCTCTAATTTCTTTCTTCAAAGACTTAAAAGTTCTTGTCATACAAGCCTCTTGCTTGCTTGGTTACCCCAAGATATTTTATCTTATTTGTGACTATTGTGAAGGGTGTTGCTTCCCTTATCGGAGACTATGGGGGTCCAGCCCCTCGATAGTCCCCTCCCAGGGTCCGGAAAGAATCTACAACCAGCTGATAATCTTTGATGAAATGAAATGAATATATGTACACGAAACTCCTTAGTCCATATATTTTATTATTCTGTGACAGCTATAAGCTTATATTCTGCTCTCATATTTAGGTCATCTTTAGCCTGATTTCTCTCTACACTTGTCTGTGATCCCCTCTAGGTTCTGTCTTAATTCCTTCATCTAGTTCTGCCCCTTCTAGGTTCTCATCCACTTTGTTCCTTCCCATATCATCTCCTCTCCCGTCTCCTCTCTCCTCTTCTTGTTCTACTTCATCTTGTTCTTCCCCATCTGGCTCTTTCTCATCTTCCATCTCATTCCTCTAGTACTCTCCTGTAGCCCTTCAATCTACTTCTTCCCGTGTCAGTTTGTTCCTCTCAAGTTCTTACCCATCTAGTTCTTCTATTCTCTTTTCTCTTCTCCCCACGTGTCCTGGAAGTCCCGGTATATAAAGGGAGGGTCCGAGCTAAATTGTGTAAAGCTATTACTTAACGTCCACCTCTCCTAGGCAGTGAATCCTTGTGGAATTTACCGTAAGTCAGGAGACTTGCATGTGGGCTGTTATCATTGTTAGTCCACCTGGGACTAACAATGGGCGCCCACCTGGGTGGTGTTTCCTGTAGTCCTTGAAAGTGGCCAAGGGAGATAATCTGATTCCAGAGAAAGCCTTTCCTGAGGCTGTTCTCCAAATACCTGGAATGTGTATGTCCAGAGAGTGATCAGTCTACACTGTTAGCCCTTCTTAGGGAAAAGTCAATTGGGAAAACTATGAAGGCACACATGATTTTCATAACAGAAGACAGCTGATGTATAACAAGCCAAGTAATACCAAAAACTCCTTGGGATTTGGCTTCCTCTGGAGGAATTCCCTGATTCCTCCAGGTAGTGACTTTGCCATAACCAGCTGAGTTCTTATGATATATTCCTGCAGCCCACAGCATTCCCTGATTTTTTTCTCAGCCCATTTATCATTTGCATATTGAGGGCTACTGATTGTTTTAGTTAGTCTTGTATCTAGCCATTTTAGTTAGTCTTGAATTAAGCCAATTTGCTGAAGGTGTTTTTCAGCTGTAGGAGTTCCCTGGTAAAATTTTTGGGATCACTTATGTATACTATCATATCATCTGCAAATAGCAGTACTTAAACTTATTGCTTTCCAATTTGTATCCCCTTAATCTCCGTTAGTTGTTTTATTGCTCTAGCTAGAACTTCAAGTACTATATTGAATAGCTATGAAGAGAATGAACAGCCTTGTCTTGTTCCTGATTTTAGTGGACTCTCTTTGAGTTTCTCACCATTCAATTTGATGTTGGCTGTTGGCTTGCTATATATTGCTTTTATTATGCTTAGTTATGATCCTTGTATCATCTCTCCAGAACCGTTATCATGAAGGGGTGTTGGGTTTGGTTAAAGGCTTTTTCAGCATTGAATGAGATGATGATGTGTTTGTTTGTTTGTTTGTTTGTTTGTTTTTCAGTTTCTTTATATGGTGGATTTCATTGATAGGTTTTCATATGTTAAAATATCCCCGCATCTCTGTAATGAAACGTACTTGATCATGGTAGATTATCTTCTTGATGAGTTCTTGGATTTGGTTTGCCAGTAGTTTATTGAGTATTTTTGCATTTTTTTCATGTTCATTGGTCTATAACTCTTTTTTTTTGTTGTTGAGTTTTTGTGTCATTTCATTATCAGGATGACTGTGGCCTCATAAAGTGTTTTTGGTAATGTTCCTTCTGTTTCTAATTTGTGGAATGATTTGAGGAATATTGATATTAACTCTACTTTGAAAGTCTGGTAGAATTCTGTGCTACCATCTTGTCCTGGGCTTTTCTTTGATACAGAGTCTTTTAATGACTGCTTTATTTCTTTAGGGGTTATAGCTCTGTTTATATTTTTTATCTGACCTTGATTTAATTTTGGTAAATGATATCTGTCAAGAAATTTGTCCATTTCCTTTACATTTTCTAATTTTGTGAAGTACATATTTTTGAAATATAAACTAATAATTCTCTGGATTTCTTTGATGTCAGTTGTTGTGTTCCCCTTTTCATGTCTAATTTTTTTAGTTTGGTTATTCTCTCTTTGCCTTTTAGTTAGTTTGGAAAAGGGTTTGTCTATCTCACTGATTTTCTCAAAGAACTAACCCTTTGTTTCATTGATTCTTTGTTTTGTTCTCTTTGTTTCTCTTTTATTTACTTTAGCCTTCAGTTTGATTATTTCCTGCTGTCTACTCCTTTTGGGTGCATTTGCTTCATTTTGTTCTAGAGTGCTCAGGTACGCTGTTAAGTTGTTAGTATGAGATCTCTACAAATTATTTATAAAGACACGTAGTGCTATGAACTTTCCTCTTAGCACTGTTTTCATTGTGTCCATAAACTTGGCTATGTTGAGCATTTATTTTCATTGAATTCTAAAGTCTTTAATTTCTTGATAATAGGATAACTACGCCAGCTTGCTTATTAAGTCCATTTGATTGGAAAGTCTTTTCCCAGCCTTTTACTCTGAGGTAGTGTCTGTCTTTGAGGATGTGGGTGTTTCTTGCATGCAGCAGAAGGATGGATCCTGATTTCATATCCATTCTGTCAGCCTGTGTCTTTTTATAAGTGAATTAAGTCTGTTGATGTTAAGAGATATTAATGACTGGTGATTGTTAATTCCTGTTATCTTTTGGTGGTAGTGTGTGTATGTACTTCCCTTCTTTGGGATTTACTGCTGTGGGGTTATCTATTGCCTGTGTTTTCATGGGTATATCTGACTCCCTTAGGTTGGAATTTTCCTTCTAGTGCTTTCTATAGGGCTGGATTTGTGGATAGGTATTGTTTAAATCTGGTTTTGTCTTGGAACGTCTTGTTCACTCCGTCTATGGCAATTGAAAGTTTTGCTGGGTATATTAGTCTAGGCTGGCATCCATGGTCTCTTGGTGTCTGCATTACATCTGTCCAAGACCTTCAGGCTTTTAAAGTCTCCATTGAGAAGTCAGGTGTTATTCTGATGGGTCTGCCTTTATAAGTCACTTGGAATTTTTATTTTGCTGCTCTTAATATTCTTTCTTTATTCTGTATATTTAGTGGTTATTTATTATGTGGCAAGGGGACTTTCTTTGGGCATCTAGTCTATTTTGTATTCTGTAAGCTTCTTGTAACTTCATAGGCATTGCCTTCTTTAAGTTGGGAAAGTTTTCTTCCATGATTTTGTTGAATATATTTTCTGTGCCTTGAACTAGTATTCATCTCCTTCTTCTATCTTTATTATTCTTGGGTTTGACCTTTTCATGGTGTCCCAGATTTCCTGGACATTTTGTGTTATGACATTTTTGGCATTGGTATTTTCTTTGACTGATGAATCTATTTCCTCTATTGTATCCTCTACACCAGAGATTCTCCCTTCCATCTCTTGTATTCTGTTAGTTATGCTTGCATCTATGTTTCCTGTTCATTTACTCAGCTTTTCTATTTACAGCATTCCCTCTGTTTGTGTCTTCTTCATTGTTTCTATTTCACTTTTCAGGTCTTGAACTGTTTCCTTGACATGTTTAATTGCTATTTCTTGGTTTTCTTGGCTTTCTTTAAGGAATTTATTGATTACTTTCAATTTTTGTTTGTCTCTTCCTCAATTTCTTTATTGATTTCTTCCAATTTTTTTGTCTTTTTCTCAATTTCTTTAAGGGGATTGTTTATTTCCTCTTTAAAGGCCTCTAGCATCTTCGTGAAGTTATTTTTAAAGTTGCTTTCTTCTGCTTCTTCTACATTGTGATGTTCAGGTCTTGCTGCTGTAAAAGGACTAGGTTCTGGTGATGCCATATTGCTCTTATGTTGTTGTATGTATTTTTTCACTGTCGTCTACCCATCTCTTCCTCCAATAGGTGCAAGAGGTGCCAGTGCCCTGTGCTTCAGTAGAGAGTTTCTGCCCATGTTGGGAGCTAAACTTTCTGATGGCCTGGATGACCTCTGGTCCAGCAGGGGGTTGCTGCCCAAGGTTGGTGCAGGAAATATAGCTATGAGCATGAACTCTGATCTGACCAGGGATCCTCTGTTGCTCAGGATACTGGTCTGGCCTCTGTTGGTGTAGGATACTTCTGCTAGAGGTGTGGATATAGTTATGAGGAGAGAAGGGGCAGTTTGAGTTTTGCTGGGTGGGCACAGGTAGAGCAAGGTGGTTTGGGGTATGGCTTACCTGGTTTTCAGAGAGCTGGCCTGGCCTCTAATGGGATTGAAATCTTCTGCCAGAGATGTGGGCCAGGATATGGTGGTGAGGATAAGTGGTGGTGTTGGTGTGGCTTACCTGTTTTTTAGGGAGTTGGCCTGGCCTATGACATAGTACGAGGCTTGTACCCAAAGTATGAGCCATAATGTGGTAGAGATAAAAGATTTTTAAGAGTGGAAAATAAAGAAAATGTAGCATAGAGCACATTTAGATATAAGACATTTGGGTATATTTTTTGAGGCAATAGCATTTGTTAATGATTTGTGAGAATTTAGAAATCAAGCTCACCATTATTATTTATTATTTCTTTATTTTTTGCCATTACTCAGTGCTGACGCCAAGTTGTTGTAATAAAAATCTGCATTCTATGGATTCCCTGGAAAGGGGAAAGAGAAGAGATCTCCTGGGTAAACTGGGCATGGAAGTGGAAAGGATGGGGGATGGAGGATGGGAACATGAGGGATAGCAATAGTTAAGTTGGGGGAGAGACAGAAAGGGAGAGCAATGAAAGAGCTATCTTGATAGAGGGAAACATTTTAGTGTTAGGAGAAACCTGGCACCAGGAAAACCTCCAAAAATCCACAAGGATGAACACCCTCAGATAAGACTCTTAGCAATAGTAGAGAGGGTGTCTGAACTAGCCATCTACTGTAATCAGATTGGTGACTACTCTAATTGTCATCAGAGATACTCTATCCAGTAACTGATTGAAGCAGATGCAGAAATCCACAGCCAAGCACTGGGCTGAACACAGGGAGTC
Organism: Peromyscus maniculatus bairdii; assembly: GCF_049852395.1. Lineage (NCBI taxonomy): Eukaryota > Metazoa > Chordata > Mammalia > Rodentia > Cricetidae > Peromyscus > Peromyscus maniculatus. The sequence continues at coordinate 68,882,098 of NC_134852.1, read as the reverse complement.
TTGCTGAAGAAAGAGTGGAGGGATTATATGAGCCAGGGAGTCATGACAGGGGAACCCACAGAGGCAGCTTACCTGAGCTCATGGGAGCTTATGGACTCTGGACCAACAGTTTGGGAGCCTGAATGGGACTGACTTAGGCCCTCTGCATGTGTGTGACAGTCATGTAGCTTGGTCTGTTTGTAAGGCTCCTAGCAGTGAGGTCAGGATCTGTTTCCCATGCTGGATTACCTCACCCAGTTTTGATGCAAAGAGTCCTGCCTCAACTTGATGTGCCATGCTTTGTTCAAGCCCCTGGGAGGCTTGCCCCTTTCTGAGTGGAGATGGAGGAAGAGTGGATGGGAAGTGGGGTGGCTAGGAAGTGGGGGAGTAGGCAAAAGAGGGTGGAGGGGAAACTGTGTGTGGTATGTAAAATAAATGAAAAAATGTTTTTAAATAAAATAAAATTTAAAAGAGAGAAAAAAAACTGCATCCATGGAGGAAAAGAGAGAGGGAGTCACAAAACACAACACTGTGCAGGTGTGTTTCTATAAGCTCCAAAAGGTATGTGAGAACTGAAGCTGTGGGACTGACTGCAGGCTAGAGCCAGAGATAACCAGGAGAGAGCAGGGGGAAAGGGAACTGGCAGGTGTCCTTAGCAGAGACCCATGGGGTGAAAAAGGCCAGAGCCAAGAGAGAAAGTTGCTCACTTGGTAGGAACACTAAGGGCTAAGAAGCTGGCTCCTGGAGCCAGACATACACATATGGCTTCTGACAAGGAACAGTTAAGGGACAAGGAGGACAACCAGTAACTGAGAAGCCTATTGGTGTCCATTTGGATGGCACAGCAGGTCAGAGGGAAGCAGCCCAGTGAAGAGCTGGACTCTGGAATTTGGAATCAAATTCACAAACAAATGATCTGCACAAACCTTAGGAAAGTTACATTGGCAGCTTGGTTCAGAGCAGGCCCTGCAGGGTAGAACAAGTGTGTGCTGGCCTGTTCCTTTGCTTTTTTCCATTCCTGACTGGCTCTGGCTGCCACTTTGCATCAACTATAACTTAAAGACAGGACATTTACACAGTGTGAGGAGGGAGACCAGCCAAAAACAAATAGCGATTGAAGCAAAGAAGAGAAAAGAAGTAGGGAATGGGGGATTTTTCACCATTTCCCTGGATTGCTTGCAGTATTTTCAAGGTTTCCAAATAATATTGGGATCTAGTGGGCCATATTTGAATTGATCATCGATGGAGTATTGAGACTAGATTTGACTATGAAGGCAGATGAGTTTAGAGGCCCTTAAGTCCAGCACTAGATGGAGTGCTTGTGGATTCTCCAAGAGGCATCCCAGAAGGGAGCCAAGAGGGATGGATGACACAGTTCCCATAGAAGAGGTAGAGGAGGAGGTCCAAGGCCTGAAGTCCAAGGCATCCCAAGGATTTACAGAGAACTGAATGAAGAAGGCATAAGTCTAACAGTGGGTTGCCACTGCACAGTTCAAGGGCAAGAGCTACATGGGCACCTGGTCCCAGGACTTTTTAATGAAGCCAGAAGGTGAAAACAGTTCTCAAAAATGAAATCTCAGCCAAGGGGAAGGGTTAGAGGTGGATATCTCTACCTTCAAGAGTACCAGACTCAGAGAAGCATTTAAGTTGACTGAGAGAGATCACTCACCAATTGCTGGTGTTGAATGGGGTACCAGCAACTAATGAGATGAAAAGTGAGTCTGTTTCAGGTGGAGTGGGGACAAGGGATAGGGAGGGCCCCTGTGCATCTCAGACCCACAAGAGGGGAGCATACAGGCACTGGGATATCCTACCAAGTCTTGACACTAATGTTATGATTAATGCAGCAAAACCAATGTCAGGGCTTAGTGGTAGAAGGTACCTTGGAGAGTAGGGGCCAAGCTATGCAGCAAAGAGATCACACCACACAACAACTTTCACATAAGAAATCTATTGTTGCGTGTGAAAAGCTGTCTGGTCATGAGAGAGAGACAGAGACAGAGGGAGACAGACTGGGAGACAGAGACCAGAAGACAGAGACATGAGAAGACAGAATGAACAACAGACTGATCTGGGATGGCAGGGACCTTTTAAAGGGTTGGCAACAAGTGATAATGTAGCTGCTGAGTTGCTGAGTCCCTGAGGGCATCCATGATGCTAGAGCAAAGGCAAGGCAGCAAGAGAAGAAAGCTGAGGGCTCACATTTTGATTCAAAAGGACAAAGGAGAGAGAATGAACTGGGTATGGTATGGGGCTTTGAAACTTCAAAGCCCACCTCTAGTAACGTGTTAGCCTCAGCAAGGCCATATCCCTTAGACTTCCCCAAAATAGAGGGTTCAGATACTAGAGTCTATCAGGGCCATTTTCTTTCAAACCACCACACACAAATTCTAAATGGTACCCTGTCAGGGACCACCCACCTCAAGCCTCATGGCCAGCATGGAAGAGGTGAAGAATGGAGTTCAGACAGTGTTGTCTTTGCAGGTCTCCAGAGATTGACCTTGTGGTTTATTTTTTTCCTGTACATATTAACATAGTAGGTCTTGTGACCTGTGACCTTTACAATAATAATTAATTCTATTAGTTGATAAACATAACTCAGGGCTGGGGACTAAGGAAGGATTTTTGATAATCATAAGGATAGATTTTACTGGTATAGGATGCAAAGTACATGAGGCCTCTTTCATAAGGATATGTTTTATTTATTGCAGGGTTAGGGCTTAAACAATGTTCAGGATCTTGGGAGAGTTTCATGTGGAGGCTCACTTCTAGTAGAATAGCAAAGAATCACCAGGTTGATTGACCACTTTTCACTCTGGCATTCCAGGTGATTGGTTGTCATTCATTTCCTTCCATTGAAGAAAACAGGCCCACATGATTGACAAACCTAGTTTCTTCAATACTTATTCTAAGCTGTGATTCCTACAGTACCCAAAATGTACATTGCCATATGCTATGGCATGCACACATGAAAACACATGCTCAAAATAAATAAATGTAAATTTGTTTGAAAATATGTATAATTCAATACAAATGTATGGTTAATCTGAAAATCACAGCTACTTCATATAAAATACCATTACTTTGTGGGACTATGATATGATTGTGATCGAATTTTGTAATTAAACCCAATGAGTGCAATAGACACAGCTCAAACAAGAGATGTGTCACTCAGGGTACTCCCTACTCTAGATATTCAGAATAAGACAAATAAGTATTTTTCCTCTTCCTCCCCTTTCTGTTTCTCATCTTCCTCTTCTACCAATTTCCAGTCAATTTTAGTGGTATCTTATGTGGTAGTTTGAATGAGAAATGTCTCTCCGAAGCCTTGGCATCTGAATACTTGGTCCCCAGTTGGGGATGGTGCGTGGGGAGGTTTAGGAAGTACGGCCTTGCTAGAGGAAGCATGCCAATTGGGGCAGACTTTGGGAGTATATAGCCTTGCCCCACTTCTAGTTGGCTCTCTCTGTTTTATGTTTGCAGTTGATGATGTGAACTCTTAGCTTCCTGCTCTTCTTGCTGTGCTTGTCATTTGCAGCCATGCCTTCCTGCTGTCTTCCTTCTGAAGCCATAATTCTAAATAAACACTTGCTTCTGTAATTTTCTTCTGGCCAAGATATTTCACCACAGAAACAAAATAGAACTAATCCAGAAGTGGGTACCAAAGTGAGCTGTTGCTATGAAGAACTTAACTGTGATTTTTGTTTGTTTGTTTGCTTGTTTGTTTTTGCTGTTTTTTTGAATGTGGAAGACTTTAGAATTATGCACTAGAAAAGTGGTTGATTGCTGTAAGCAGGGAATGACCATTCTTTTTGATAGGATCCTGAAAGATAAAAGTGCTGGGACCATTGAGGACTGTGGAGGCCCAGCTCAAGAGCTTTCAAAAGGAAACAATATTAGCATTGGACTAGAGGCCATTGACATGATATTTTGACATACACCCTTCTGCCCATGTCCTGAAAATATGCCTGAGGCTAAATTAAAAAGTGGTAACTTGTTCTCTATGGGGGAGGAAATTTCAAGGCAGCACTAACATAAAATATGTGTATGTTTTGTCAATGATGATGCCTACCTATGCAAATCTACAACCAAAAAGAGCAAGTGGGGCAGAAAACATACAAAATGTACAGTTGGGAGAAAAAAGCACTAGGACACTTAATGCTGCAATCAAATCTTGTGCTAAAAGAGAGACTGTAATTTTCAAGGAAATTATCACCATCCAGGACCTCAGCCTGCTGTGTTTCTAACTTATGAGAAAGAGCCTAAGGTTTTCTCAGCTCCTAGAAATCAGTTGAATAAAAAAGCTTCTATTAATGTGATTTAAGGGGGACCAAGATCCATCCTAAGGTGGCAACAGGGCTGCTTTAGAAATATGAAAGACACAAGAGTGAAAGGGTCATATTTTAATTTTGCTCCACAGTTTCAGATAGCCATTGCAGCTAGGCAACGTGTGGCAAGAATGTCTGTTGTGTGAAGGCTCTGAGAGAGCTGGAGGCCCTGAGAGGCCATTGTAAAGGTGAAGTGTGGGTTTAAGTAGAGGCTTAAAGATATTGGAGATGCTAGAGCCATGAGACATCTTTCAAGGAGAGTTACATGCAAAGAGTTGACCCATACATACAACACACACACACACACACACACACACACACACACACACACACACACACACACACACGTATGTCCCAGCCAGTGGGATCTTCAGCAGAGACCCTAGAAGGGGGAATGGCAAATGAAATGGACAAGAGACACAAAGAATTGACAGCAAGACAGTATTCTGATCAAGCTGCAAAATTTTATTGTTCTCAGGTGGGTTTCATAGAAGCAGACCAGGAAAATTTCTTTGGGAAAAGATCAGGGGGCTGTTCCCAACCAAGCAACCTAACCACAAAACATTGTTACTAATGGCCACTGTAGCAGAAAGATAAGAAAATGTTAAGTTATTTTCTAATAACTCAAGACTTGTCCAGGCATGTCAAAAGTTTGTGGTTAGTGGCTCAATACTGGACAACAGGAACTTAACTCAGGCAGGCAATATGACATGGCTCTTAAAATTGTCCTTGGCACACACATACACACACACACACACACACACACACACACACACACAGAGAGAGAGAGAGAGAGAGAGAGAGAGAGAGAGAGAGAGAGAGAGAGAGAGAGAGAGAGATCTATGTTTCAGGAAGCAAAGCTGGAAGGGCAGAGACCTCTAAGCATTTTGATACTTGACCTGGAGCTACAGGACTTAGTGTTTGCCCTGCTGGGTTTCAATCTTGCTTTGTAGAGTATTTCCTCATTATGCCGCCATTCCTCCCTTTTGGAATGGTAATGTATATTCTGTGCCACTATATGTTGGAAGCATTTACTCTACTTTTTTATTCTGCATGAGGTTACAGTAAGAGATGAACTTGAGTCAAAAGAGAGACTGCTAATTTGAATTTTAAGCAATGTTAAAACTATAAAATACTATGGGGACTTTTGAATACTGACTTAAATGGATTTTGTATTATGATATATCCATGAACCAGGGAGTGGAATGTAGTGATGTGAATCAGAAATGTCCTCCATAGTCCTAGGCATTTTAACACTTGTTTTGTAGTTGGCGGCACTGTTTGGGGAGGTTTAGGAGGTGTGGTCTTGCTGGAGGAAGTATGTCACTGGTAGTGGGCTTTGAGAACCTAGAGCCTCATTGTGTTTGCCATTACACCTACCTCCCTTTGCTTCATTTTTGTAGTTTACTGTATGGTTTTTCAGCTTCCTGATTCAGCCATCATGCCTGCCTGCTACAATGCTTCCCTGCCATGATAGACTCTTATCCATGTAGAGTCATAAAATAAATAAACTAAATTAAACTGTAAAATAAACTCATCCATAAGTACCTCGGCCATGATGTTTTATCAGAACAACAGAAAACTAACTGATATATCATGGTACCTTCACATTTTTCTTCAAGCTTGCAAGCTTCTTTTTCTTCTTCCTCTTCCTCCTCATTTTTTCTACCTTTTCCAGGCAAATTTAGTGAGATTCCTACCAAACTTTCCTTAGATTTATAGTCAGCAACATCCTTTTTCTTCTTTTTTTACAGTATTAGTGATGTATTGTTGGTTTCTTCATTACTTATGTCATTCTGTACCTCACCTAGATTTTTTTTTTGCCACAGCTCCAATAGATGGCAAGGTTTGTGGATTGAATCATAGGGTGAAATTACGAACATGAGAAGAGTCCTGGTGTGTCAGGGACCAGCTTTGACTTGTTGAAAGGTTCTTGGGGGGAGGCATGAGGAATGAGGAAGTATTAGATAGAAACACAGACAGAGATGATGAGAAAGACAGACACAGGATAGCTTCAGGAGGGCCTTGGGTCAATACCTAGCCATCCCAAGTTTAATCATGATGGGCTTTTTATACATCAGCAAGGGGGAGGAGCAAAAGACCTCCCCATTTCAAGGTCAAGGAACAAAGTACCAACAAGTATAGATTCTTCAAAACACCTGGTAGCCATGCCTTTGGCCAAATCATCCCATTATGCAGCCCTGCTAGACAAAGCAAGCTCAGACTTTCTGACCTTGAGTAAGGTCTTACTAGGGAGCCTCTGTGGGCCCCCACAGATTCCACCTTCTTCATAATATAATATAAATGGTCCCTCAGACCCCTCAGATGGACTGGGTCTGTAATAGGTCACCTTCTTCAATCCAGTCTCACCTGTCTTTGAAACACAGTTTCTGTCAAGTGTGCCCTGTCTTATGTTGACAGCAGACAAGAAAAACTTACCCATCTTTGGCTACCAGCCTCCAGCAAGGGAAGGTATAGAACCTAAATCCATGCAACTCTGAAGCAGCTTTTCTACTAAGAACTGGCGAATAGGTGGAATAATCATAGCAGTACATGTACTACTTATGGCTGCTATACCTCCTAGTAAAGGAGTAGAAGATGATCAAGATAGAATGGCCTTTTAAATGGGTTCATGATGTGTACAGCAGTTTTAGCTTCATCAAACCTTTTTTTAAATCAATAAACTCCTAATGCAACCACATCAAATCTAAGTACTCCTTAGCATCACCATACCATGGTTCATTAACATTAACAGGTTAACATTATAATTCTAGATGAATATTACTATACACAATTACAATTCATACAAGCTTACATTCAAAAGCAAACTTGTAATATAACTATTCATGCTTCCTAAATTTTGGCAAACATCCAAAAGCAATTTTAATAGAACTTTTTGCATTTCTTGCTAACAAAACATAAAGTGCATTAATACAGGCTAACATTATCCATACAAAGAACAAGAAAGTGTTTTTGTATTGGAGCTGCTCCAGTCCAACAGCAAAAACTTTATCCCAACTCCTACTCATCAGTACATTTTTTAAAAAAAAAATCATGAGGCGACTGAGGATATAACTCTCCCTTTTCTTTATAATTTTTTAAGCTGCATCTTGAGCCTGGGTAGAAAAAACAAACTTTTCTATTCCTATACAAAACAGTTCCATTTTTACACAAAACAGTTTCATTCTTGCATAAAACAGTTCCATTCCTACACAAAACACTTCCACAAAACAGTTCCATTCCTACACAGAATAGTTCCATTCCTACACGAAACAGTTCATGAGTCACCACAGTTGATAGAGTATATATGTGTAGGTGAAATCAAAATTGTCCCTTTTCTGAGATCTGAAAATTTCAAAAATAAAACAAAACAAAACAAAAAAACAAAAAACAAAAAACAGTTCTGATACCAGTCTTAACATTCCACTGAAAGCTCAAGATCAGGGTCTGGTTTGCCAGCTGCCCTGAAATCTTTGTATAGTTGTCCAAATCATAATGAAACTGAGACAGAAAGCTCCAAATATAAAAAAACCCACAACCAAAACTTTTGTAGTTTCCTTGAATGCAACAACCCAGTTCAAACAAGAGTTTCTGAAACTTTGCTCTCAGCTAAAGAGGCACTTTGCAACTGGTATAGCCTTCCCCTAGGCAATCTGCCCTAGGTCAAAGGTGGTGTCACAGTAGTTGATTCACTGCAGACCTCTCAAAAGAGACTTCCTTGCACCCAGCATGAATCAGGAAGCCATCTCTTAAAGGAGCCACATTTTTTTTTTTTTTTTTGCAGCCAGCAAACAGAAGCTGTGTGGCTTTGGCTGCTGCCTCTGTCCTACTTGGCTTTCACAGTCCTGGTCCATCTGTACCTTCCATCTCTAGCCTGCCCACCTAGGTCCCCAATATCCTGAAGCCTGAGGCTCTCAATCACCTCACGTCACAGGGACTCAAAGTGCTGCCCCACCACTATGAGCTGTGGCACTTATTCAGCACCCTGGGTCCTGGAGGAAACCCAGCTATGGCCAGTCATGGCCGCTGGACCCCAGCTCTGTTACCTGCGCTGCTAGTGGCCTTGCATCCTCTGTGTGCTGCCTCAAAGGACAGCCCCACAGCTTCACATCACTGGAAGCATGGGCTGGCCTGGCTTCCAACTTGTCTCTGATATTCAGCATGGAGCATGGCGCTGCTTCACTCATCAGTTCTCACACTTCTGCTGCAGGGGACTCAGACCCTACATTTTTTGTTACACTCTGTGTAGGTTCCAGGGTTTCTGGGGCTGCCACTGCCTACATCCAGCTCTTGGGAGGGCAAGAGCTGGCATTTCCAGGACATGCATTGCAGTCCCAAAGTCCTTTTTCTTTTCTCTGGCTAAGTAGTGGCTGTTGAGGATCTGTTTCAGGAAAGATTTCAAAGCCTCTGCTGCACTGTCTGTATTCTGTCAGTGCAGAATGACAGGGCATTCTGTCAGCCAAGAGTTTCCCCAGTGTCTGCAGCACTGCTTTCACTGCTGCTTTTCAAGGTTCTGGAACACAGTCTTCAGCCATGTTCTCACAAACACCCTGACTGATTGTGTTCTCCCCACCATGGCAGAAAGCATGCAGACCCTCGATGCTTACGCTGCCTGCTGCTGATAACATGATGATGCTCCTCAGGTCTCAGTGATGCCAAGATAGGGTCAGCTGCTGCTCCCACTGCTGCTGCTTGTGGTGAGGGCTTCTGAAGCCACTGATCATTCTTTAACTGCTAAGTCTCCAGTGGCTGTTCAGTCCTGGACACTGCTTTCTGTGTCCTAGGTCCCTACTCAGGAAAATCTATTCTACCCTAAGATACTTTCTATTCTGCATAAACCTACATTTCTTAGATCTAACAAAAACTTTCATGGCTTATTTATATTACAACATTAGACCTAACAGGCCTGCATCTTTAACATTCAAACTTCTTACTCAGACCTAAAAATATTATAAACTCAAACCTTCACAACTTCCTAGAACCTTGCAATTTTCTTAGCCTGTTCTTTAGGAGAAAGAGAGAGAGAGAGAGAGAGAGAGAGAGAGAGAGAGAGAGAGAGAGAGATTTGCTGCAGCCTAACCTTAGTTCCTTCTGGCTTTTAAAATATCTTTAAAGAGCTGTCTATTACTACTCTGACCCATTTGCAATTTTACTCCCGAAAAAGAAAATCACTACACCTAAATAATTATCTGAGCATGCTCACTGCAACCTTCAGTGTTCCTTCACTTTATCCTCTGTACCCAAGTTCCACGTTTGGGTGCCATATGCTGGATGCCAGCCCTGACCTGTTAAAGGGTTCTTGGGGGAAGGAGTTGTGGTGACATTTTATTTGTGATGAAATGTGATATTTTATTTGTATGTTAATAAATAAAGTTGCCTGGAGATCAGAGGTCAAATAGCCGTTAAGCAGAAGTCTGACAGTGGTAGCACACACCCTTAATCTGATCACATGGCAGGCAGAGTCTGTGTGTGGTCAAGGACACAGTCAAGCATGGTGACAGGAGCCTTTAATCCCAGTACCAACCATAGAGACCTGGAGGTCTGTATAGACATGAAGTGATGAGGAAGTCATGTGGCTGGGCTTAGAGCCAATGAGCAGGCAGAACAAAAAGCAATAAAAACACAAGCCAAACAGGAAAAAAACTCTCCCTGGGAAGCTACTGCTGGTCGTAAGCTAAAGCTAGTCATGGCTATTGCTCTGATCTCTTTGGCTATTTCCTCTGTATTTGGCGCTGTGTTTCTTATTTACTAAGACTGATTAGAATTTCATCTATAAGGAGTGAGGAATGAGGAATTATTAGATAAAAATATACATGGAGACAATGAGAAAGATAAAGGATAGCTTTGAGGGGGTGCCTGGATCAATCCTAGTTGCCCCACGTTTAATCATGACGGATTTTTTATACATCAGCAAGGGAGAGGAGCAAAAGACCTCCCCCTTTCAAGGTCAAGGTATAAAGTACCAACAAGTGTAGACCCTTCAAAACACCTGGTAGCCATGCCTTTGGCCAAATAATTCCATTATGCAGCTGGAGAAAGCCAGCTCAGACTTTCTGACCTTGAGTAAGACCTTACTACAGAGCCTCTGTGGGACCCCACACTGGTGGTGGTCTTTATGAAGACATTAGTCCCTTTCCTTATTGCTTCCTGTAGCTGATCCATACTTCTTCATTTCCAAGTTCCAGTGTGCTTTATTTATTTGTGTGATTTCAACAAATTTTGAGCTCTCTTTCCTGTGTATTACCTTCTACAACAGGACATTTCTTGGGAAATTCTTCCAAATTGACAGAGAACTCTGAGTTTTTTCTTTCACGTGTTTTTCTCTGCACATCTGCACAAAAAAAGGCCGACATAGACATCTCATGCTTTGGTTTCTTAGGTAGGTTACCTTTAGCAATCCTGACTATGTGCCTCACTAGTCTGACATGGTTCATTTTTCATTCATTTAAAAATTGTCTTGCAAGAACTCTCTATCATCTACCTATCTGTCTATCTATCCTCTATCTACAATCTATCTGTGTTTATCTATATGTCTATCTATTATCTATCTGTGCGTCTACCTATCATCTATCTATCTATCATCGATCTATCATCTATATATATATATATATCATCTATCTGTATGTCTACCCATCTATCATCTATTTATTGTCATCTGTGAGTCTATCATTTGTCTACCTATCATCTGTCTGTCAGTCATCTATATCTATTTATTATCTATCTATCATCTATCTGTGTGGCTAACTATCTACATGTTTATCTATTATCTATCTGTGTATCTATCTATCATCTATCTATCATTTATCTGTGCCTATCTATTTATCATTTATCTATCTATCATGCATAATTTTGAGTCAGGGTCTTGTTGTCCAGCTGTCCCCATAGTGCAGTCTTCCACAGCTGGTACTGTGTGTGCTATCAAGTCCATCTTTATCTTTGCTTATAATAAATAGATAGTTCTCTTTTGTTACCCAACAATTCTTATAAATATTTCACTGTATGTATGCGTCACAGTTTTTTAACCATCCTCCAAGTAGTAAGTTAATAAACTAAATAAAACATATTTTCCTGTTGAAAAGGACAATGTCTCTTGTTCAAACATATTTATAACAATATATTTCTTGCCTTAAATCATGGCAAACTAGCATGATTGTCTTTTAAAGGTAGAAGAGTTGAAACGGTTTGGTTCTTGATGGTGAATGTGGATTTAAAGAGAAATCCTGGGATCTTTCAAGTACCCCTTTTTGGTTCCCAAAGTCCTGTGACCCAGATAAACAAGGGAGTGACTTGTTCCTTATACAATCAGTAGGTTTCAGAGCGTTTTACACTCCTTTGCTGTGCCTGATATTTTTCATGCACCATTGATGAATAATACAAACTTACTATCAGGTACTAGCTAACTTATCATCAACACAGACTGAGATCTGAGTATAAGCAGATACTGCTCTAGAAATAATTTACATGCATTGTGTTTTCACTTCTTTTATTACCCCAAGAATCAGAGGAGATATATAGTGTAGTCGAATTATTTTCTAAATGGCAGTGTTAGTTAGTGACCATGTGATGTGTCTGCTTACCCATACTCTTTCATAATGAAAGTAAATTATTTGGCTCTCTGTAATTGTATCACAAGCCTTCTAAAAACTTGATAGTTTTAAGCATTTGCTTATGATGCTGAAATTTTGTTAGGGTTTGGTGAATATGGTATACATTTGCTTTTTTTAATGTTTAATTTTTGTTCAGTCTGGAATTTCCTAAATAAACATGTGTGCCATCTGTGTCTTCAGTGAGTACTTGAATCAGAGGGCTGGAATGGATATGTTTCTCCTTTCTGTGTAACCTGCTTGGGCTTTCTTATAGTATGTGCATCTCTGGTGACTCATCATTCTTACAGTAACCAGCTTTCTTCAGAATATAGAGAGAAACTACTTCCTTTATAATCTTGGGACATAGAAATTCAAGAACATCTATTCGTCTTCCTTTATTGGCCAATTCAAACACAAAGCCAGATCATATTTATAAGAAGACTGGGCAAACAATCTTTTGTTCAGGTATAGTCACTTTTACATTACAAAGAGCTTAGAGAACTGCTGCAAGCCCCCAAAATATATGATTATGACAAGCTAATATCTGGAAGACGCCAAGGGCCTTCCAGAGGTCAAGCTGAGGCTCAAGGAGTCTTGGAGATATTGGATTTTGATTATTAGCTGTTTCCTACTATGAATTTCTTGTGTGCTATTGTAGCTTTTCCATCATTTATTGGGCACTATTTCCCCTCTGCTAATGGAATATTTAGATAACTTTCTGCACTGACAGCTATGCACAGTGCAAGCCTCCCTGTAATTATCATCATTGGCAGCATCTGGCCAGGTCCATCCCCAAATGGAGGAAAGTACCTTATCAGAGATACTTCTGTACTCTCTAGGAAGAAACTTAAGTGTTACCTGTTTGAGAAGGCCTGGCACATGTACTAATTAAGCTTAACTTTCTCCTTTTCAAAGTCGTATATCTAGTTTTAGATCCACCCTTAACAATTAACTCAGAACTAAAGGGTTCCAACTTACAGGTACATTTAGCTGCAATGGAAGCTGCCTAGCCAAGTTGCCTAGTGACTGAGCACACTCACCAGAAATCGCTTGGAAAGATAAGGGTCAAAGGGATTTTTAAAAAAAGCAGTTTTATTTTCAGAGACAGAGAAGTGAAAAGAAAATGGAAGGACTAGATAGGTAAGAACTGGAGAGTAATGAACTGAGATAAGAAAGAACTAGATTGAAGGGCTAGAAGAGAGTACTAGAGGAATAAGATGGAAAATGAGGGAGAGCCATATGGGGAAGAACACGATTAGAAAGAAGGAGATGAGAAAGAAGTTGATGATAGAAGAGATAAAATGGGAAAGAACTAGATGGATGAGAACCTAGATGGAGCAGAACTAATATGAGAGAATTAAGATAGAATTTAGAGAGGACAGCAGATAAATGTAGAGAGAAATCAGGCAAGAAAGGAGGTAGGCATGAGAACAGAACTGAAGCTGTGTAGATAGGATTTTATCCCAGAGGAATAAAGTAGACAGACAAAGAATTTGGTGTGCTTAGATTCTTTTCCACAAAATAATTTTTACCATTTGTAGTTTCTCTTCTGAGCTTCTGGGAAGTATATTATTAAGGCTGGCCCTATAATAATATACAAGAGAGGATGGGGACTGCTGTAGTGGAAATATTTGGAAACACATTCCATTGTAGATAATTGGACATGTATATGGAAAGCTTTCAGAGAAAAAAGAAGTATCATAGATAGAGCTTATGAGGGTGGGATATTACTTCCAGTGTGCAGACTAAAAGACAGATTCATGGAGGTCTAATTTGAATTAGCATTGGTGAATAGATGGAATTAGAGATTTGCTTGTGAGAACAAATTGGCTACAGGATATATGAGCAAATGCCCAAGGTAGTTTTTATTTTTTAGTGTGTGTGAGTATGTGAGTGAGTGTGTGTGTGTGTGTGTGTGTGTGTGTGTGTGTGTGTGTGTGTGTGTGTGTGTTTGTAGAAGTGACTCATGGGTCAATCTGTTTCTGAACAAAAAAAAAATGAACTATGGGACAGAAGTGACTGACAGGATTGCCTTTATTTGGCAACCAGGAGACCAGAAACATGTTATCTTTGAGGATATTGAAAATAACAGAGGAGATGGAGATCATGTCTCATCCTTTCCTTTGATTTGACACATTGAAGCAGTTTCCTCTTAGAGCACTGTTGTTAGGTAGACATGTGTATTTATGTACATGTACATTGCCACTGACCCCAGGATGAGAGACAGTGGGCTGATTTGTACCTGCTATGCTTTCTCTAGAGCTGAGTCTTGGCACTGCACCTGTAGGGCAGGCACAGCTGTGGATGGCATCACCAAAGTAATTATGAGAAGAATATGCTAATAAGCAGATGCCAGTGATTAATGTGCTTTTTTCTACTGTCTAGCAAACTCAAGCTGCATTTGTTGGGAAAAGAGAATTAAATTGGAGTCAGATGCCTCAGTAAATATTTTATTTGATGTCTTACAGGACAAAGGAGTACAGTGATATCAATGCTTACTTTTCCACCTGTGTCTAAGACTCGGGCTAGAGCCAGGCTTTGAGCTAGTCCTCTGATCATATGAGTTTCATGTTATACCATTGGGGTTCAGTGGTGCACCTGGAGCTTCTTAACTTGTTAATGTTAGGGTATTGTGGCAAGGCTTACTTGTTCTCTTAAGAGTAGATAAGATTGGCTTGAAAAGTATAGACTCTGGAGCTACTAACCCTCCAGCCCAGCCTCTCCTTGCACATCCTCCTTGAGGTCTCCTTTGTGAACCTCTTTTGTGGGCCCCTATTGATTCTTAAGCATCCTTTCTCTCTGTGGTCTTGGGGTCTGATCTTCTCCATCACAAGGACCTCTCCCTGTAACATCATGATGCTGAATTTCAATGCCTGAGTGCTTGATTTGGCTTCTCCTCTGGAACTTATTTACTTGTTTCAGCAAGTGGAGGTCTTGATGGTGACTATTGATTGTGTGGTGATTACATAGAACAAAGCTTGTAAAAAATTTTTTTCCTAATGTGATACATTTGCTCTGATATACCTTAGAGAATGGGAACAGGGGAAAGCATGTTGGAGGCAAGTGGCCATTTATTTTGGGTTCAACTGATAGTTTTTTTTAAGTACTTCATATGTATATAAGACTCCAATGTAGACTGAAGACCATATAAGACATCCAGACTCCTGGACTGAACAATTACTGGATTCTTGGCCTTTCTGTCAGCTTATGCCCATTGTTGGATTAGCCCACAACTATAAGGCACTCTAATGAATTCCATTCTGTTCCTCTAGAGAACCCTGACTAATACAACATTCAACTTTATTTAAAAATATTTCAGCAGAGTAAAACAATTTACTTCTGCAAGATGGTGTGTAGCCATGGTAAAGCAAGCAAGCAAGCACATCCAGCAGGGGTCCTACAAGGTTTTTGTTCCAACACAGAGAGGACCTGTTCCTCACCTTGAGTGGCTAGAGGTTGGCCTCACAATCTTCTGTAATTGGTTAATGCAGAGTGGTAAATTTCTAGGGAGGAATGAAACTTAAGCATATATTTTCATTTTAAGAAGAGAATTTTCCTGGAGGAATTTGAAATTCTACCAAGTGGTTTCTTTACAGTTTAAAATTTTAATCAAATTTGTCTTATTCAAGCATTTGATAGAAAATATAGTACATTTTGTTTACATTTCCCACAATTTTCTTTTACAATATATTTTCATTATTTCCTTCAAATTCAATTAGCATTATTTGACTTTCCTGTTCTGGGGTATTCATGTGTAACATAATTTTCATAAGATGTAGGAGTTTTGCCATTTATAGCTGCTTTAATTAGTACTAACCATTATATATGCATGCTATCACATGATACCCAACTGTAATAATGATTCCTAGGTGTCTTAATATGGATTTTAGTGCTGTGAAGAGATACCACAACCACAACAACTCTTATAAAGGAAAACATTTAATTGGGACTGGCTTACAGTTTCAGAGATTTAGCCCATTATCATCATGGTGGGACATGCTGACACGGTGCTGGAGAAGTTGATAGTTCTACATCTTAATCCACAGGCAGCAGGACACTGCAACACTAAGCCTAGCTTGAGCACATAAGACCTGAACCCCCACCTCCACAGTGACATACTTCCTCCAATAGAGCCACACCTACTCCAACAAAGCCACACCTCCTAATAGTGGCACTTCCTATGGGTGAAACATTCACACACAGGAGTCTGTGGAGGCCATTCCTATTCAAACCACCACATTAGGACATAACAAATGAGGTCATTACCCCTTTCCATTTTCAAAACCATTGTTCCCTGAGCTTATAAAAATGGTTATTTATTCCTGAATTTTAAGCTAATTCAGCTAATTGGAAAGGAAGCTAGCCCTTGAAGAGGCTTTGTAAAGACACCATCAGCAGTTATATTATTAGAATATAAGTACAACATTGTCTACCTATCTTCACAATCACTCCCCCTTTTAATGCTAACATCATGTCTAGAGCTTGTCTGTTTTCTCAAGATGTTCTATTTGTGATATTCAATTGACCTACTGTACTCTTGATAATGTGACTTCTGTAATTTAAAAATCTTTGTTAGTTGGAGTATGTGGAATTTAACTAGTCTACATTGCTTATTTATGATAGACCACCATAATAGTATTGACTCAAACACTACTGCTTTTAGTTTCTAGTCTTAAGCTGTTCAAGGACTTCTCTTAGTATTCTAATAGAATCTGTATAAACATGTCTATTCTCTCTGGGCACTGTCATCTGCAGCAGATTTCTTTATTTGAGTGTAATAAGCCCATTCTTTTTCAGAGGTCTCTTTAAGACCACAATTTTGGTGATAAACAGCATTAGAAAGGGCTGCTACTACATTGGTTCCAACTTGTTCTCTATTCAGCTTTTTAGCAGCATTCTAGCCCCAACTTGAAAAGGATGGGTTGGAAATTCTAGTGGAGGGGTATGGTAAGAAGGACTTGTAACCCAAGAAGACTGAGCATATACTTTTTGAGAAATTAACCTTCACTTTCCATGGTGGGAAGATTAAGAGCCATTTCCAGATATGGAAATCCATATAGAATTGCCTAAGGGGACAATTTTAGGTCCTGTGTAGGACTCTGCAGATTCTAAGTAAAGCTATTGGTGCATACTTGCTGCTGTTTGAGAGTATGATTCATTCTTTCAACTTTATCTGAAGAGATAGGGTTCCAAGCAATTTGGGAGCCCATGTGATGTCTGATGCCTTCATGAGGTCTTTTAGAGTAGTGGCAGTAAAAGGGCTTTCATTGTCTGAATCAGTATATTCTATTAAGATAAGTCTTGGAATTATTGAGTCTATGAGTGTCCTTGCTGTATGCTTAGCTGTAGCAGCAAGGAAAAGAAAACCTTGTGGCCAATCAGTAAGGTGATCCATAATAACCAATAAATCTTTTAATCAACCATTTCTGGGCATTTCTGTGAAGTCTACCTGGAAGGATACTTGGGAAGAGTCTTTGTTTAGGAAGCCTCCCATCTGAGGGTTGTTTTTAGTTATCTTCTTCTTTATCTTTTGGAAAGTCACATCACACACACACACACACACACACACACACACACACACACACCTGTTTAGCAATGGTATGTTCCCCATACAATTATAACATTTGTATGGTTTCATACACAGCCTGAGGTACTCAATGACTCTCTTTCTTATAAGACATGCACAGGTAAGAGTCCAGTCTGTGGAGGATTTTTGGCCTCTCTGATAAAGAGGAAAGTGACTTATCAGAAGGGTCTCATCATCCCTGGGGACCTGGTTGATCTTGAAGGTCAAAGGCCCAAATATTGGTTGTCTTTCTTTGACCCCTTTATACTCATTGGTATGAGCTTCCAAGAGTTCATTGTTGAATTTCAGAAAGAGAGATTCACCAGTCTTAGAATCTTGACTTCTATATGGCATTTAGAAAAGGCTTATACAAAGCAAACTAAATGGGTCCTCACGAATTTACAGTTTCTTCTAGGTTTCCTAAGTGGTTAAAGCGTAGCATAAACACAAGTAATTATCTTGATTAGACGTGCATTATTGTTCTTTCAAGCTAGTTCTTATAAATGTTACCAGGAGCGATCAGTATAAACTTTAATAATCAAATACATATCATTCTTAAGTTTCATCCTCCACAAACCCTAAACAACTTACTCAGACCCACTATAACTTAGATTTAAGATTTCATGTTGTTTTCTTAATCTTTTATTTTCCATTCTTAAGATAAACTGTTATTTCATTTAAAAATATCCATCCATTCTAAAGGTTATCTAAAATACCCTCTTTTCTTTTTTACTCTTTGCACCAAAATCATAATCCCATATTTATGTCTTTCTCAACTATTTTCTCTCATACCTACTTACTATTTCTTTCCCATTTCATTTCCTAAATTAAGAACAATCCACTGGAGCCAAATTTCAGGGGCTGCATTGCTGAAGAATACTTTTTTCTCCTCCCGCAGCCATCAATTGTCAGTAGCTTCCCATATGGGGATGGGACTTCTTAGCCCCCTCCTCCATCCATTCTATGACTTCAGATAGCTTGATAATGCGCAGTTCTTGTTCATTCAGTCACAGTCACTATGAGTTCATAAGCATAAAGTCCTGTGCTACTTTTCTTCAGTCAGCCACTATCTCTAGCTCTTACAATCTTTCTTCCTCCTCTCCTACAATGCTCCCTAACCCTTGGAGAAAGGAAGGTAATATAGATATTCCCGTTAGAGTTGAACATTCCACAATAATGTATCCTCTATGTGATGACAAGTTACAGGTCTCTGTATTAGTTGCCATCTACTGTAAAAAAAAAAGTTCTCTGATGAGGGGTGAGAAGTATACTCATCTATGAGTATAAAGATAAGATTTTAAGTGGTAATTTAATACTATTTTGATTTAGCAGAATAATAGTAGTAGGTTCTCCTATGGGGCTTTTTAGCCCAGTTGACAGTACCAGAAATTAGTTCTGCCTTATGGAGTGCAATTTAAATCCAATCAAAAAGTGATCAGTTGCTCTTCTGATGCTCATACCACTAATACACCAATGGGCATGTCTTGTCATGTCATTGTAGCTCACAGGATTCATAGCTAGGAATGATTAGTAATTTCTTTTTAGAACTTGTAGTTTGTGTAGCACCTCCATGAAAACTAGCCAGTATAAATCAGATTTCCAGGTTGGTATTACTTGATTTCTCCATGTTCTATAATTCAAGTATGTTATGTCTTCAACAATAGAGTCTTATGAACTTGTGAGTCTTTAGAACCTCATTAGCTAATAACACCAAAAAAAAGGCCTTTCCATCACTGGGCTCTTTATTTGTTAACCTGTGGTGTCTACTAGAGGCACTGTTGCCATATTATAGGGTAACTCAACTTTAGGTTTCTACCTTTTTTGTGTTTGTGATGTGTACATGTGTTTGTATGTATAAGCTTCTGCAGAAGTAGGTTTTCAATATGGCTTTTGCAGAAGGTCCTCTATCCTGCTCTCTCCTCCTTTACCCCAATATAATCCTTCCTAATACATTCCTCCCTTTTCACTTTTTATACCATTGCATTCTATTTCCCCTCCCTGTAATATTGCAGTCTCTCCACATTACTGAAGTTCTAATCAGTCAATCTCTCTCTGTAGACACAGATTCTTCTCAGGACTTCTCTTTCATGTTGGGTTGCAGGAGTCTTGGCTCTGTCTAGAGATGTGGAGTAAGTGGGGTAGATTGGATTGGATGTATAATTTAGGCTTCCCACCTGAGCAGAGGGCTCATGAAGGGGGCTCTTAAAGGAAGAAGAATGGCATGTATGTCTCAGGGAGGTATGGAAATGGTGGAGTTGCTGGTATGGGTCTAATGCTTCTTCTTAAAGAGGAATGGTCCTTAGGTCTTTATATGAAAGGAATTGGTGGCCCACATTTGCTTATAGAAGAGGCCAAGAGTGCACAACATGGATAAGTAAAGTTGGCAGGGGTCAGTGAAGTTGAGTTGACTGAAGTCTAGGCTCCATGCCTAGGGACACAGGTCAAAAGCACTCAGCAGAGGTGGACTAGGTTAATGTCATAAGTCTGGCATCCCAACCTGAAGAGAGGGTGCAGGAATGGGTAAATGAAGTCAGGAGTGGGATATGTGTTATGGAAATTTAATTTTACAAAGTCTGAGATCTTTTATCCTTTCCCTTATGAAAAAGGAAGTCTGATTTCCCATCATTATCTTATATTTTGATTTGATCAGAGGCTTAGCTCAGATTTTCCTACTGTGAAAACCATGGGAAAGTATCACAGAGGCCCTTGGCTGTTGGTGGGTTACCATAAAATCCAGACAAGGTAACTTCTGGACAAAGTACATGTAGAACACCTTACACTATGTAAAATTATTCTCCAGATCAGCCCCTTAAGGTTGATCCACCTAAAGATTCTTTGTACCCTGACTGAATCATTGCCTCCATCACTGACAAAATCGCTTGCAGGAGACTAAAACTGTGGTTTGGGAGCCACATTGGATTTGTATGTGTCTTAATCACATTCAAAAAGTGTCCTAACTGCTAAGGCAGGTCTTGAGCTTTTCTAATTTGGGGCATAGGGATGGGTCCTAGACTGTATAAAAAGAAGCAGTTTGTGCATAGAACATGAAGGCAAAAGTGTAAGATGGGTGGAAGCTGCTCACTTCATAGGAGGCAAGAGGCAGATATCAGGGTCCCAATTCTTTTCCAGGGCATGGTTCCAATGGCCTAAAATTTTTCCATTCAGGAAAAATTTTTGTCAGTCTTATTTTTGTCAAGTTTCTATCACCTTCCAGTAGCACAACAAGCTACAGACATAGGCTTTGGCATGCGGGGGACTGGAGGGGGGCACTTTACATTCAAATCACATGAATGTGAAAGGGAGTTTTCAACACCTAAAATGTCTTGGATAGAGAAGTTTGCCTGTGAGTGGGCAGGGGCAATCAGAGTTGTTGATTGTACTTTCTGGCTGCTAGGCCTTGTGGAAGCTGAGGCTACCAGGTAATTGTCAAATGCTGCCCCTGAAGTGTTGTTGAATTCTGTGTATTTATATAGGGTGAGCAAAATGTTTGTTGATGAGGACTCTCTATTTAACCAAACTTAAAAAAGGTTTCTTTGAACCATTTGTTTGGATTACTTCTTGTCTTCCACCCAGGCCTTGTTCTGCATAGCATAGTGCTACCAAGAAATCCTGCTATGTGAGTTTAGTGGAAATACTTCCATACTTGATATGTACTTGAATTCCTGTTTCCCCCACCCTTGATACACAGTTCCTTTTACTAAGTTGTCATCAACTTCTTTACCTTGGTCATTGGTTATAAATCTCTACTTGTCTGCATTATAGGCCAAGTGGAGCTTAAGCTCTTTGCTTATGCCAATTATCTTAGAGCCCTGTTGAGAAAAGGAAACACTTGCACATCATTTGTAGAAATGTAAATCAGTACTTGGAAACAGAACAGTGGTCCCCCAGAAGCCCAAAATAGAATTGCAATGTAGCCTAGCAAGGCCACTATTGGGTACAAATTCAAAGAAATAAAATCAATATTTGGAGGAGATATCTACACTCCCATGTTCATTATATATCTATTTACATGGTGATGGTGGCATACACCTGTAATCCTAGCACTCAGAAGGTTCAGACAAACAGTTATTTGAGTTAGAGGTCATCCTGCTCCCATAGCAAGTCCCTGGCTAGGCAGGACTACATAGAGAGACTCAGTCTCAAAAAACAAACAAATAAACAAACAATGACAATAAACAAAAAAGTACATGTTCATCACTTGATGAGTAGATAAGAAAAATGTACATTTGTGCAATAGAAATTATTCAACCATAAAAAGTATGGAGCTATACCGTTTATATCAGCATGGATGGAATTAGTTACAATTATGTTAAAGGAAATGAGACAAACACAGAAAGATAAGTACCACATAATCTAATCAATATGTGGAATCTACAAAAGTTGATTGTATAGGTGAGAATAGAATGGTGGCTACCAGAGGCTGAACGAGTAAGGAGACAGGAAGAACATGAGAGAGTTGAGCAATGAATTACTACATTATATGGATGGAAGGCCATTCATGAGAGATTACACAGTAGAGCCAGTTCTCACTAGGGAACTTTTACAAGCTTGCTCTAGAAATCCTGTACTGCTAGCCTTGGAATGTGATAATGTGACACCACAAGACTGAGGTCCCATAGACTCAAACTAGAAACTGTGACAAGGTCTGAATTTTGATCAACCAAGACCACCCTTATTTGAATAGCAGAGACACTACACTGGAAATTACATACACAGCCACTTACATGGCACTCCCCAAACTGTATTCTTGCCAATACGGACCAGGCCAGAAAACTGCACACAAAGAAGCTCACCCTAACCCAAGGACTTCTTCAAAATGAGAAGCCCATAGTCCATTATGCTTGGGATTAGAGTTGTCTAGCTGGGATGCTTCCCTGATCAGTGTGCTCAGAAAACTATTCTTCCTGCTATGGTCAAACAAAGGGCTTCCTTCACTGCCTGCCACTTCCCTTGTCTACTATAACCCATTCACAGATAAACAGAAGTGAGTGTATCTGTTGTGCTGCTGTTTTTTAGTGTTCCTATGGACAGCTGTAGTTTGCTGTACTTCATATAGCTAGAAAAGTAATTTTGAAAGTTTGGCCATGAAGAAATGATAGTTATTTGAGGAAGTTGATGTTTAACCTGATTTTAAACATTATAAAGTCTATAAATATCAGGTTACCAAGTTAGTGTGTAAAATTTTTATGATTTTTTTGTCCCCGTTAAAAATAAATTTAATTTATAATAACCTTTGCATTTTTAAGAAATGTCAGAACACTGCCTAGGACTTAACAGTAGATATCACATTAATGAAATGTGTTGGGTGGCTTTGGAGACAAAAATATTACTTATAATTCTTTACCCTGTCCTAGCTTTGTCTAAGTCTGTGCTTATTTCTCTGTACAGTCTGATAGTGGGAGTGGGAAAAGGAGGTGTTCTTTGGGTGGGGGAGGTGACCAAAATAATAATAAAGTTATCATAAAAAGCTACAAGGAATCACATTATTAACTATTTATCTATAAACCCTATAATACACATAATTCCATTTATAAATATATCTATATAGTTTTAATGAACTTTTCTCAACTGGGCTGATGATGCTCTTTTCAAGAGCCAAAGACCACCTAACAAAAATCCCAATACCAGACATTAGAAGCCCTCTTTTGAGTTGTTGACCAGAGCTGTTCAAGAGACTCCCCCAGACATACAGCTTTTTGACTCTTGAAGGGAGCATAAAAAATATGATAGAAAAACACCATTGATAAGAATACCAGAGGAAGCCTTATGAATATAAGTGTGGGTAGATTCTATTTTGTTCCCTGCTATTTCTACATAGTGCTTATGAATTACTCCAATGCCATATAAATTTCTTTTTAAGATCCCAGGAATAGATAGGTCTCTTCTGATACAAAGATGTTGTTCTTCTTGACTGCCATGTGCCAAATGAAGCCAGAGGTTATTCTGTAAACCAATGGCAAAAGAGAGTATCAATCTAAGTAAAATAATAACAAACTTTCATAAACAACACATCAGATATTTCTTTTATCATCTTCATACACCTATAGTTTCCACTACCAGAACTTTCTAAAGAGTACTGAATTATGCTAAATTCCATATTACTGTATTTGGACTGATCAGTTAGATTAGCCCAACCAAAATATCCCCTAATCATGGGGCTAAATATTTGCATACCTTTTTTTTCAAGACAACTGGTACCAAAAGATAAAGACAATCCTTAGCATGGAGAAATTGTATCATACTGTTTCCTATCACAGGTGTGCCTTTTATTTTCCTTGACAAAAGACATTTGTATTCTGCAGTCACAAGTGGAGAGTTAACATTCAATACAGTGAGTGAACATAACAGCATCATTTTAGGGGTCAGTAGTATAGTGTCCTTGCTGTTTCCCCAAAGTCTTAGCTTGATGAGGTAAGTCTTGTCTGCTCAAGTTGTCTGCTTACTCTCTCTTTTGGGATTATCTCCTCTTGATTGGTTTGTCATCTATCTTTAGATGTTTCATTTGTCTGGTAGTTTCTAGGGCACTATCTTGGTTGGATGCATCAAAGTAGAAGCCATCTGGGACTTCATTCATTCTGAAACGACTCAAGCATAACCTTGCATGAATGTTAAAAAAAATATCAGGCCCTTTTCATTGATTAGCTTCTAGATCTTTCCATATAAGTATGAAAGTTTATATCCAGCTGATACTGTAAATGAAACAAAAATGTGAACAATATCAATATACAATGGTTTCATGGAGGAAGAACTTTTTGGAAGGCTTTCATTTTTATTACATTCTGCAGACAAGATAGTCTGATGTAACAGATTTTTAGGATATATCAAAAATATTTTTAGATGAAAACTTCCAAATAATCAATTTCTACTGATTGGGTTTTTGGATTAACCCCTTTTGGTCTCCAAGGAAATTTGAGAAACATACAATTTTATTTGCATGTTTAGCCACCATATTATCTACAAGAACTAGTTTAAAGAAAAGAATTACTCCAATTCACTCCCATTTTTCTTTTAAAATACAACTTAAGCCCATTTATATTGTTATTATTACATTTTTATTTTGTATAAAAATATAAATTAAAAATGAAATTTTTGTAATAAAATACAGATTAAAATTTTTAGTCTCACTAATGCTGCAGTTAAACTAATAAAGCTATAGGTAGCCATCAGCATCATCAGAGATCTGAGAAGGATCAATTAGAGCAGAAGTGTAATCCAAATGGCCTCTGCATCAATCATCAAAATCTCCAAATGATAAATCCAGCATATCTCTGAGGGATTTGAAAACCATTCAGTATATCTGATTTTAAATAAACTTTATTTGTTTTTAGTAATTTGCTTTAGGCTTGACCTTGAAAACTTATACAGAATTCTAAATAAAGCTTGTGCTTATAAATGAATGACATTTATATTTAGCATAATTACAAGCACAGTTTTGAGCACACTAAAGGGTTAGATCATTTATAAGGTGACTGACTAATAGCTTGCATGTTTTAATTTTCTTTGGTGGTGTTTACAAGTTAGTAGCTTTTATAAGATTAGGATTTTACACTTTTATCCCTGTTAAATTTGAGCCTTAAGAATTTGAATTGAAGGTTTAATTGAAGACCTTGTGGTATCAAAATTAAGGTTTTAACTATAAATATAGCTGCAAAGACAAAAAGGTTAGATATACATAAGTCAGTTTCTATTAGCCTGAACAGACCTTAGAAATATGTGTACCCATTTATTGGCTATCTAATATTAAGTGGTCAGCTCTAAAAACATGTACATACCAGCAACACTAAATACTCAGCAGGTTGTATGTATGTATCTATATGTATGTGTACATGTGACAATAATATTTAAAGAAAAATTAGTGCTGATTTCACAGGAGAAAGTAACCATATATTTCTAAATAAAACCACTGTGTAGGATGATGAATATGGCTGAGCATTAAGAATTCATGTAATCACTTAGCCCATGTACTGTTGTCTGGGTGGACCTGAGATATGAAAGACATAGCCTATCACACAGCAGTTCCTAGGCACAGATCTTTTATACCTAAGGCTGAAGCTCAGAATCTATTTATTAGCCTATAACATTAGAGGTATTTTGAAGAAAGGCTCATTCGGCATGTACTTCTATTAAGCAGCAATTGCTTTTATTTATTTTCAAGTATATAATATAATTCTTCAAGTTGTAAAATAACGTATTTATGCAGAATAGACCTCAGTGTAGAGGGGCTTGGAATTTATACATGTTTGCTGTCCTCATTAGCAGAAGAAATAGAAAAATACAAGGATCGAGTTAGGTAGATATATGCAAAAAACATTTTCAAAATGAGAACATAAACCTCAACAAGCCACAATTTTTAAAAAACTAAACAATGTCACAGATCAGGAAAACATGTTTTTGTTAAATAGTTATGTCCATATTATACTAGCTTGTAGCCTTTTTCAACTAGACACTCTTTGTTAAGTTGTGTAAAGCCATTTACATAGAGGTTAGAAAGCTATTTCAGTTTTTCTTTGGACTGATAGAACCAAAATTGAAAGTATAACACATATGACATTCCACATGCACATGTATGTTTTCCTTTTGCAGACTTTGGAAGAAACAAACAGATCTGGAATCCCAGTCGATACTGTTATACAACTCTCATCAATAAAGAAAAATAAAATAGCCAGGTCAAGAGCTTCTACTTCACCTGTTGCCTGCTACTTCTACTTCAATCCTGCTGCTCCCCAGGATTGTGATTTTTCAAGTGTTAAAATTAGGTCTGAACACTCGCTGCCCATGCACTCCTCACACTGAGAACAGAAGGACCTATTTCTGTCAGGAATAGTCTCTGGCTGTAGCTACAGTAGTGTTGTTCCAGTAGTTAAAATGCCAAGTCCATGTGTAGGAGTAAGCCCCGAGAGAACTCTGAGCCAGAACCCATGCCTCATGATACTGAGAGGTGGTCAGGAAGAGAAGAGTCCCTCTCTGCTTTCGCAAGCTCTCAGTTCCAGCCCTGGGGCTTTCTCCTGAGGCAAATGAAAAGGGCACAACCTGCTTGTTGCAGGCATTGCCTTTGGTGTTGGACCTTCCAGGTGACTGGAATGCTGCTAAGTCTATTGGTGGAGACTCACTTTGGAGAACTTCTAGGACATCCTGAATCCAAAATGTGTTTTCTTCAGTGTGTCTCTTTCAGTTTTTTGTCTTCTTGACTTGTCAGCAATCTCTTCTTTGTGTCTCTTTGGGAGCATTTGGCCCCTGGGGGTGGCCCATTTGAGCAGTTTTCTCCTAGTAGTCTCAGGTTGCTTTCCCTGGGAGGGACAAAAGGTAGCCTTTGTGAAAAGTACACATCAGAGGAGAGCTATCCCATGATGACCCCAGCATGGACACTGCAGACCTTTGAAGACATATGCAAGGCCCTCTGTAAAACACATGCCTTTCACATGTCCATGAGGCCCTTCTCACTTGGCAGAGATGGCAAAGTAGAAACTCCTTCTTGTACCCTGGGTACAAAGAACCATTTCAACACCCTCACAACAATGTTTTCAACTCCACCCCCTTCAGCTGCATAGCTTTGCAATCTAAAAAGCAAGAAAGAATTCCTGCTTACAGAATTCCTGCTTACTCTGTATTAGTACTTTGGAAACTTTGTCTAGGTTACAGGTATATTTGACAAATTCTATTTTCTTTACTTAAAACTAAGATAAAGTCCTTTACAACTTAATGCTACATTACAGAAAAGTGTGTCTATCCAGTTTTGCTTTTCGTTGGTCAAGAATCTATCACGTTACTGAAGACTGGAATGCTCTGTTGAATCTATTGTAGGAGAATCACTTCCCCCTAAGTCCCTAGGGAACACTTATTCTTTCTCCTCTTTCCCTATTTGCTATTTTTGGTGACATCATTGCTCAGGGCTGTGGATCACCCATTCATTGTCAGATTTCCATCATTCTTAGCACCATACTGGATGGCATTCCTCCCCAACAGGTTTATGAAGCTTGTGTGTCACACAACTTACTGAATCTTAGAGTTTTCATTGATACTATACAAGGTAAAATGCTTTCATGGACTGATGGTGCAATGGTATTCATGTCATAGATACTGATGATATGGTGATATTAGAGGCATTGATGGTGGTAGACACAGTACAGGTTGTAAAGGTGGTGGAGGTGATGGGAGTAGGTGTGGTGGTGGAGATGGTGGTGGAGTGTGAGACTGCAGGGCAGATGCAGGAAGTCTTGTAGGCATTGCCAGTGCTACCAGGAATGTACTGAAGATTAAGTCACTCTAAACATAGTTATGAACTGTAGTAGGCAGTATGTTCTATGGAGGAGGGTGAACAGACAACACAAATGGGAGAATCTTGCATCCCAACATCTAGATTTAAGATCTAAAAGAGTTCTTGCAAGCAAAAAATGGAGACCACTTACAGAGAGATATTGCAAAGGTTTATTTTAGGTTTTCAATTATGTGTCTGTGGGTGGAAGTGACAGTGCCCGTATGAGTGCAGCTATCCATGGAATCTGGAAGATCTTGTCAGATCTCCTGGAGCTACAGGTACAGGTGGTTGTGAGCTGTGGGTGCTGGAATCCAAACTAGGGTTCTGTGCAAGAGCAGGAAATACCTTCAACCACGGAGTGCCAAAGAGATAGAAAAAAGAACTCAAAGTATTCTGTTGAAATTTGCTTAGTCCTGAGCAGAACAGATTAAAAATAAATCCATTCCTAAATATAATGAAATGAAGTTTTAGAACTTCAAAAAACAAAGAGGAAACTGTAAAGGCCAATGAGAGTAATGGATAAAGTAGGTAGGTGGGCAGCTGGTGATCTTCTAAGGGCTGCAGCTGGAAGCAGATCAGAACTGGAGTTAATGGAGAAAATGAAGCAAGTTGCTGAGCACATCGCTGTTTTCAGGCACACAGGAATTCTGAAAGTGTCTATACTAAACACAGGTTCTCACTCGACTACAAAAACAATGAAAGCTTGAATCTCAGTAAAAGAAAAATTAACAAGAATGTAAAGAGTGAGCCACAGAAAACAATAATGAAGAAAGACCTCCATTAACATCCTGGCAAATCCAAGTTAGTATTATCAATATAAAAACCACAGCTTTTTTCTTAAAGGGAATAAAAAAGAGTTTTGGGTTTTTTTTTTTCTGGAGCCATTTTGAATGATTATAGCCCAGGAACACAGATTTAGGTTACCCCAAATTCTATGTTCCAAGGTGGAAGCAGTTTCATGAGGTTTTTATAGTTTTACAGAACAAAGAAAGACATAAATCAAGGTACATTTAAAATACATTGGTATATCAGGGCAGCAGGTACTATTCTGTAGGTGGAAGATGCTAGCTGATGACAACCTTAGCCTCTGGTTTGGTGAAAGGAAGCTAGTGTTTGCTAACTTGATAGATTCAAAAGGGTTTATTTACTTATTATCACAAGGTGTTAGTTCCAACACAGAGTGGGCCTGGGAATGTCTGTGCCAGAAGGCTGAAACTAACCCAAGATAAGATCATTAGCCTCTGAACATACAATATTCCCGCTCCACAGCACTGAGATTCCAATCAGTCCTCAGTCTCTGCAGACACAGACTCCTTCCAGGAGACTTTTGTTCATAATGAGATAGAGTTCTTTTCAGGAATTTTTATGCACAGCATTAATTTATAAATATTGGCATTAATGGAAGATCTAGGTAGGTTATAAGGGGTTAAAAGTAAAACACTAAGGAACAGTAAATGTAGAAGAAAATACATATATAATTCTGAAAGTCCTATGAGCTACAGGGTGAGAATGGACAGACCCATTAACTCTCAACAATGTTAAACATTTAAGAATAGCTTTTCAGAGAACATTAGAAGAACGTACAGCTTCCAACAAATTGGAGCCACATGAGAAGAAAGAAAACTTTTCAACAATATGTAAATCAGGAAATGTGAGGGAAAGGAAGTAAAGAAAATGCATGGACTATACATGTGAATGGGAGAACAGCAATCAGTGGAGGGAATGGCAGATTCCATGGATAGCTTGGGGGACTCTCCTTCAGTAACTCTTAACAGATCTTACAGAGGCAGCCTAGGAACCTCACAGGCAAAGATAGGAAACGGAAGTGGCCTGGGTGACTAAGCACAATCCATCCTTTCTTTGACCTCTTGCCCTTATTTCCTAGCTAGTACTTTGGATTCCTGTTGCTAGGCAACTTCAGAGTCTAGAATGTTGCTGGGCCTACAGTGAGCTCAGATGGATGAAATCATCAAGCAGGTGTGACCCAAGGATGAGTCACATATTTACATTTTTTAGAGACAGGAAGCAACAATATCTATTCATAGTCTGTTCCCTGATAATTGGTGTTTTGTGTGCTTCTCAGTGATTTTCATCATCCCTGAACTTTCAAAAATGAATGTGTGCCCTCCCAATTACACGCAGTGAGAAAGCAAATGTTAACAAGGTCTGTAGTGCTTGAAAGAAAAAGCAGACTCTTTCCTGTTCACATTTTAATGTAGATATCGATTTTTAAATTGGCCCTTAAAACACATTATTTTCACATCCCGGATGTGACACAGCTACTCTTGTGCTAGGAAACCATTTGAAAACTCTTCTGTCAGAGGGAGAGGATTGGCCTGATGAATAAACCTGCTTTCTGCTTGGGCCCATTTCACCCTGTCCATTTGTTTCCCTCTTTTGAAAAGAGTCAAAGAAGAAGCAGACTAAGTTCCTCC
Source organism: Peromyscus maniculatus bairdii (assembly GCF_049852395.1). Lineage (NCBI taxonomy): Eukaryota > Metazoa > Chordata > Mammalia > Rodentia > Cricetidae > Peromyscus > Peromyscus maniculatus. The sequence continues at coordinate 68,851,949 of NC_134852.1, read as the reverse complement.
CCACTAGATGCTCTTTCTTAGGTATCAAAATACTCCTAGTGGCTTGGAGTAAGAAGAAAAGAAACCCACAGTCCTTTAGTAGCGTGGGCTGGCATTCCAGGGAGAGCCTTGGGTCCGATTTAAAGATACAGTCTGTACACACTCAGTAGGTTCTCAGAATGCTGGGCTAGCTGAGGGAGAAGCCTGGGGGGGGGTGGTATTTGGTGTTCCCAGCACTTAGGTAAGGCTTGTCTCCAGATGTCAGCTCTGCCTTTCACTTTCATTAATTGCACTATTGGCTTTGTCCACACTGTCACCAGATGACAGAGCTCAACACTGTCACTAGATGACAGAGCTCAAGCTTTTTTCTTTGTGTTACTAATAGGCTTTTTTTTTTGTCCTGAGCCTTAAATGCCTTTCTTCAAGTTTCTTATTTTTCTGTGTTAAGCACATTAATATATAGTGAATTATCTTCCATAATTCTATAATTCTAAACCACTCCCCAAATCCACAATTAAAGGTTTAAATTCCAGCTTAGTACTATTGGGAGATAATAGTACCTCTAAGATTTGGGCCCAGTGGGAGGTCTTCTGGTCACTGGGAGCAAGTACTGGCAGGAAATTGTGGGACCCCAGTACCTCCTTCTTCCCTCTCATTCATTTATAATCACAAGATAGAACATTTAGCGGGGTCAGAGGGGCTAACTGTGGTGTGCTATCTTGCTAGAGGCTCAAAAACAATGACCCAAACTGATGAAACTGAACAGAAGCAAGTCTTTCTGTTTACAAGCTGATCACCTAAGTTATTTCTCACAGTGACAGAAAGGAGGCTAGCACAGATAATACACCTTAACAAATGATTTTAAGACAGTGTCACTGTGTAGCTAGTCTAGCCCTGAATTTACAATCCTCCTGCACTAAACTCCAAATTCTGGGATAATGAGCCTGTGACATCATACCAGGATCTTATATAAGTTTTTAAAGTATTTTTGATCAAGGTAGTATGACAATTGTTTCTTTTTTATTATTATTGATTAAATTTACTATTTATTTTATAGCCCAACTGCAGTTTCACCTCCCTCCTCTCTTCCCATCCCCTGCCCTCACCTCCCCTTTACTCCCCACCCCAATCCACTCCTCCTCTGTCCCTGGTCAGAAAAGGGTGGGCTTCCCATGGGTGTCAACAAAGCATGGCATATCAAGTTGAGGTAGGACTAAGCTCCTCCCCTCATATTAAGGCTTGGTAAGACAACCCAGTATGAGGAATAGGTTCCCCAAAGCCTGCCAAAGCATCAGAGACAGGTCAAGCTACCACTGCTAGGAGTCCCACAGGTAGATTAAGCTATACAACTGTCACACATATGTAGAGGGCCTAGGTTGGTCCTATGTGGGCCTCTTAGCTGTTGGTGCAGTGTCTGTGAGATCCTATGAGCCCAGAGAAGTTGTCTATGTTATTTCCCTCATGATGACCTTGAACAGCACCCACACCCACACACAAACACACACACCCTGTGGCTAGTATAATCCTCCTTCTCTTCAACAGGATTCCTGTAGCTCAGACCAATGCTTGACTATGGATCTCTGTATCTGTTTCTATCAGTTACTGGATGAAGGCTCTCTGATGACAATTAGAGTAGTCACCAATCTGATTACAAGAGATGGCCAATTCAGGCTACCTAGCCACTATTGCTAGGAGTCTTAGCTGGGTTATCCTTGTGGATTCCTGGGAGTTTACCTGACACCAGGTTTCTACCTGACCCTGAAATGCGCCCCCATCAAGACATCTCTTTCATTATTCTTCCCCTCAATCCCGCCTCCAACCCTACCCTCATGTTCCCATCCCCACCCGCCCCCAGTTTACCAAGGAAATCTCTTCTGTTTCCCCTTCCCAGGGAGATCCACATGTTCATCACCCCTTGAGCCCTCCCTGTTACCTAGCTTCTCTGA